>NW_010337247.1:795-1082 GCF_000700745.2 Antrostomus carolinensis | reverse complement strand
AAATAATAATGATATTAAAATAACAATAATAGTAGTAAGAAATAATAATGATATTAAAATAACAATAATAGTAGTAAGAAAATTTGCCAATGAGTGACACCCAGTGCCATCACTCACCACCCGCTGACCCAGCCCGGCCCGTTCCCAGATCACGATCCCGCAGGAGCCACAATCCCAGGAGAGCCAGAGCCCAAGCCAAAGCCAGAGAGAGCAAGAGAGGAAGAGCCCCTCATGGATCTCCTGCCCATGGGGGACAGGAGATGGAACAGCCCCTTGGCAGAGCCCAA
>NW_010337247.1:0-720 GCF_000700745.2 Antrostomus carolinensis | reverse complement strand
ACAAATGCCACACGGGGATGTTCTCAGCGTTTCTCTCCTGACAAATCCCAGCTGAACCCAACCCCCAGCGCTGTTCCAGCTGCTGAACAGAACCAGCTCTGGCCCAGTAAAAACCAGGACATCATGGCACGGTGGGATCCTCACGCCCTGGCTGCAGCATCCTTCTCCCCACTGGCTGCTGGAGCCAGGCACATCCCGGGACATGCTGGGGACATCAGTGTGACAATCAAGGGGTGAGTGAGTCCAGCTGGGAAACACAGCAGCTGAGCTGCCAGCACCGCCGGCTCTGCCATATGCCAGCCGTGACTCTGTCCTGGCAGTGCCAGGCTCCGGCTGACCCTGCAGTGAGAGCGATGCCAACCCAGAGGTTGCTGGGATCAGGGATCAGGGCAGGGACTGGTTCATCTGTCACACCGGGACAGGGATGGGGTGTGTGCTGGGTGGTGGCTCTGCCAGCCCTGGGGTGTGGATGGTGACCGGTGCCCCCCGGCACACGGTGTGGTGCCAACCCCGGCTCTCTCCACCTTAAGAAACCCGTCCCTCCCCGCTACCTTCACCCCTGGGCTCCGCTTCCCCCGGCAGTCACCGGGCAGTGTTTTTATCTGTCAGTCAGGTTTCCTGTTTGCAATCCTCACGTTTACCGACGCTGAGCGACCGGGGGACGTTGGCCGGAGTGACATCGCCGAGGAGGACACTGACCGCCAGTGGCTCATCCCACTG
>NW_010337246.1:0-356 GCF_000700745.2 Antrostomus carolinensis | reverse complement strand
TCTCCTGCCTTTTCAACATTTCTGTCTTCTGAGGTACCACAGGTTGTTTTTCAGACTTCTGTGGCTAGCTTTTATTCAGAGAGAGCTTCAGCAGCAGCAGCAGATACTTTCAGAATTACCTACATTAAGTACAAAATCACACCAAGCACGGATGTGCAAGTCCATCTCCTGCCTTACCGCTTCTGTAGCTACACAGCACAGGAGCTGGTGAGACAAAAATCAAACTTCTTTAGCCCAAGTAGGTTGGTTTTTGTCCCGAAAAATCTGTCTCAGGTTTCCTGGCAGCACATGCCAATCTGACTGCTGGGGCTGCTGCAGATCTGCCTCCTCCATCCACCCACTTGTCCCGCTTTCTT
>NW_010337245.1:23323-24300 GCF_000700745.2 Antrostomus carolinensis | reverse complement strand
CTGCCGCCCACCGGGCCCCGCCGAGGCCCCACTCGCCCCCCTGGGGCCGCCAGCGAGCAGCAGTGGGAGGGCGGCGGGCTGGGCCCGGCCGAGCATCGTTGAAAAGGCACCAGCCATCGAGAGACACTAAAATTGAGGGGAAAAAAAAAAACCCCAAGCAAACATGGCCGAGCTGTGAAAGGCGAAATGGAGAGTCCCGGCCCCCTGCGCTCGCTGGCAGCGCTGCAGACCGGCTCCTGCCTTTAACCACAGCGATACCGCCGGTAAACACAAGGCATTGCCCTCCTCCTGGAGCCTCTGCAGGAAGGCAAGATGGGGGCGAAGGGATTGCCACGCTCCACGCTGATAACCCCTCGCTAGCACAGCTTGCTGCTTTGTTTTGTTTGAAGGTTTGGGGGTTTTTTTAAAAATTATTATTATTTTTCCCCCTAAATTGCTGCAGTCCAAATAAATTAAAACGTGTATTGCGCTGACAGAAACAGAATATTTGAGCCCAAGATGCCAGTTTTCCCATCGTTCTGTGTTATCTCTCCACCATCACCAGGCTTCCTGCAGATATCTAAGCTGCAGCGACGACTCGGTCCTGCCATCTTCGTGGTACCCGCTTCACACAGAGCCGTGGTTTCACCAACTCATACCAATATATAAAAATAAAGCCTCATCCGTCCTGCTTAAAAAATATATCTATGTACATACAGGATTAGTAAGAGCAGATGTAACTTGAAAACCAAGAGCTAAATTGATTTATAGCCATGGTTACTCAAAAATGCTTCAGAGTTGGATCTATTCATAGAAATGCTCTAGAAATCCCCCCAAGGATTCAAATGTAATAAAAAGGAGCAGTGCTTTGAGGCAGGCATTATTTATACACCTTGCTTGTAAAACAACAGCTTTCCCATGTGGTTGGAAGAGTTGTGGGTGGCAACACACAATGGTAAAAAGATAACAAATATTTAACAGCTTTCTTAAATTAGCAT
>NW_010337245.1:0-23302 GCF_000700745.2 Antrostomus carolinensis | reverse complement strand
CTTTTTGCCTCTTGAACTGCTTGTTTTGTGTTACCTTACAGGCCCAGATAACCTCGTGGTTAACACGTTATTAGATGACAGATACTAGCTGCAATGGGCTCAGCAGAAAGCATTTTCCCATTGAAAATACCCTAAACACAGCCAGTGGTTTTAAGGAAACTACATTTTTTAATCACTTCAGTGAACTCACAAGACACTTTTTTTTTTTTTGCTATTTCACAGCCACAGAACCAAGAGAGGATATCAAGGATTTCTGCAGACCAAGAGTTTCTGGAGGAGACACTAACACCTGCAGAGCTGAAGAGAGCATTTTAGGACCATTTACTGTGAAAGCAGAAGTCTGTTTCACTGCAGATGATGGGATAACTAACAATACCTAAGAGAAGCTAAGAAAAGACCTTTATATATATATTTTTTTATATATATATATACACACACACACACATATATATAAAATCCACTAGCACACAAACCCCTGCATTTAACCAAACTCTTCAGGGTACTATTTATAAGATCTTTTCTATTTGTTGGTTGGTCCTACTGGACCTCAAGCGAAGGATCTCCAGATCTTACCACAACAGGGGAAATGCATCAGGAAAGGAACTTAACAAGCCAAAACATGCCTTGAAAATAACTCGAGTAAGCTCCAGCTAGCAAGGATTACTTACTCAATAGTCTGTTTCATCAGTGCGCTTCGCATTTTAAAAGGAAGTTACCAAGAAAAAGCGCAGGGAAGTCTGATAAGAGACTGAGTAGAACATATCCAAGGCACTTAATAGTTGGGGTTTTTTTAAAGGATGTTACTTCAGTGCTTTTTCAGCTAAGAATGTTTACAGTGCACAGCAATTAGTCACTATTTCTGTGGCTGAAGGTTAAGAACTGTTGAAGAGCCTGCAGCCTTTGGAAGTGGCAGCCACACTGTGGGGTTCCGCTGGCCGAGGTGGAGCCCTTGATATTCAAAGATGTCAAAAATCCAGGAAGAAGTTCCATGGGCAGAGATGGTTTCTCAGACATGATATGAACATACTCAGCTCCACTTTGGGGTAACATTACGTGCTTGGAAAGCAGCGTATGAATAAGACTCGTGTTCACGTCTGCAGTAATGACTCAAGTGCGGTTGCAGTTTGACTTGTTCTCTCCTTCAATGTATTCTTTGTTGTGTTAAGCTCTGTTTGGCTTTCATTGTGCCCTCCCTTTTTTTGTTTGTTTGAGCATCTTTGTAAAAAACAACAACAACCCCCCCCCCAAAAAACAACAAAAAAACCCCATTAAATGTAGAAGTGACCAAATTAAAATAGCTCTGTCAGTAATCACCACCAGGACTACCCAAACTTCCAGCTTCACGGGATTGTACTGCTTGTGGAGCACATCATTCCCTTTACTTCTACCTGCATACAGCTCTTTGATAGCCCACCATTCCCAATATTCTGTATTTATCACTTTCTGGTTTGGCTCTATCAATTTTTTTTCCCTTTTTGGCTGCTAGTTTGGTTGCAAATGAGGTTGTGACAAAGGTCCGTGCAGTGTAGTTGTAGAAAATGTTCAAGATTCAAAGTCACCTCCTCATGGTTGAGAAAAAAACCAACATTTCTAATAGAGAATCACATCTGGTTTGTCCTTTCTGTCCACGTTCCAGGTTCCAGCTGCTCTTTTTCAAGACTATTTTCATTCAGCTTTGTGACTACATGTGCAGGCTGTATTTGCATACGACGATGAATGAGTCTGATAAAATCATTACTTACCAGGAAGTGCTACGTGATGTAACATTTCCTTGATCTAACCTGCTGTTATTCTCTCTTCCTTGAGCTACCCCAGGTGATCCTCAGCAGCGTTTAACAAGATGAAACACGCGTGCCTGCGGAGGGACGACCGACGGGCACTCTGCCTTTATTTTGAGCAAAAATGAGCTGTTAGAGAAGCTCCCAGAACTGAGAATTTCTACACTGGCGTTTTCTCTTCCCTGAAGACTTGTGTTATTTACTGCTGTTATCCCTAACCCTGCTCTTGGTGGCTAAAAAAGCTTTGACAACAGTGCTACGGGCACAGGGATCTCCAAACACTTGGAAAGACATCAGGAAAACAGGTTTTAATCTGCACTTGCACTTTTAAAGTTGTTTCTTCCCAATTTCTTTCCAATTTCTCCCAGCCCCCCCAGCATCCCCCTCCAGCTCAGTTCAGACAGGGTGTGGATGATGAACGTGCCTGCTGAGCCACACGTGCCAGCTGCTTCTGCAGCCAACAGGAGATGAAGGGAAGTGCTGATGTCCACGCAGCTCAGGATGGAGGCACAGAAGTGCCAGAGCTCGTTTCACCCATAACCAACATCTCGGTGAACCTTGCTCTCTGCTTCCACTGCCCGCAGACACTAACCAAGGACATTTCCTTCCTCAGGAGGCAAAGCTCCAGGACCAGGACAGCGATGCTTTAGCTCCACAGCAATTGTTTCAAGACAGAGCTGCAAACTGGGAGACACCGAGTCTACCAAGCAAACTGCCAAGTGATCTTCAACCAGGCACTTTACACTTTCAGATCTCACATGTCTTCCAAAGCAGGGTGGGCGGGAGGAACCCAGCCTCGCTCCTGCTCAGCAGCAGCGGCACACAAAGCAATCGTTATGCCAAGATTTAGCTCGTAAATCCCTCAAGATCTGGTGTTCATGGAGCATAAACAACCTTTGCCTCACAGCCTCGTTGAGCTGTACCTCCACGTTTCCCAAGCTCAGCTACACAGACCTGCCAATACCCATCCTCTCGCGGTCCCTTCGCTGACACAGGCATGCCAACAAGAAAGCCAGTTGCCATGGCATTTTTTTCCCCCTACAGACAGATGTCCATTAAAAACCAAGTCAGCCTCAGGTTTGCTTCACAGAGCAGCTTTCAGTTATTATTATCAGCCCGTAAGGAATTTCCACCGTGCCCCTTCACCTCAGATGTTTCAATGCATTTCAGTATTAATCCCTGGGGATTAGAAGGAAACTCCTACAGAACAGGCACAGGTATATTCAAAGGACAAATTTCAAATTAGGATCTGGGTTTATGTTTTTGGCAGGTGATTACCACATGACCACATTTGGAAATGGCTGAATTTGTTACCTCTGGCACTCCTTCTCCTATGTTTGCTAAGAGTCTGTGCTAAAATCATCAGGCAAATTGGAAGTGAAATATGGAACTTTTCCCCTCCTCCGACACAGCTACACCTGGGACACAGCTCCAGGATCTTGGCTTTAGGAGGAAGCTGCCTGCCCCGGCCAGGAGCATCACCTGAGGTTCCATCCATGGAGAAAGGACTCCCACTCCCGCATGGGAAGCCCAGGCAGCTTCTGCAAGCAGGGCCGAGCGCTTCCAGCAAATGCACGTGTGTCAAGGAGTGATGTCTTCTTCCTCCCTTACAAGGCCACGTTTTTATTTAATATTGGAAAAACAGCTTAATGGATTCCATCCTCCCCCTCAGCCCATCCTGCCTGCGATGGGGCCAAGAGCTTGGCGGAGGTGTCCCTTGGGAAAAGCAGGGGAGCTTCCTACTACAGTGCTGGCAACACATCACCAGCATCTCTGCAGGGCTGAGCTTCAGAGGGTGCGGTCAGGTATTTTGATTTGGATGATGACAGCAAAATACGTGAGAATTCGACACTGAAACTTAACTACCCAGTGAAATTAGTTTTCCTTGCTCAAGCACCACAGCGCTAAGACGAGCGTTAAAGAAATCCTCTTAGTGATGTGCAGGGAGGGATCTCCCCTCTCACATCTGGGTCTAAACCTGGCAGGGCTTCTAACGTGTTCTTTGTTTAGGCTGTGGCACTTGGGAGACGTAGTCCTTCTGCGTGGGAGCTGACATTTTGGAGACGTTACTGCAGCTCAGAGCCCTGCATCCGGGCTGGCTCGCTGCGAGTTTTCCACAGCAGCCTGGGACCTCCATGGAGCCAAGAGCCACTACTTCAGCTCTTCACTCCTCGTAGTTCTGCAAAACAGCCAGGGCTGAGCACATACCCAGATGCAGGGTCCTGAGGGAACGCTCCCTTCCAGGCTCAAAAACACTTCCCAAGCCGAAGCGTTTGGATTTCTCCTCTCGGTTACAGCTAGCGCAGCTGCAAATATGATCAAAAATATCTAATCCTCTTAACTGCTTCTGCAGTCTGACTCCTCTCGCCGCAGAGGAAAGCGCTGTGATTTCAGCACGTCGTCTGCGTTCCCACCCGGCTGCCTGTAAACCTCGGCTTTTACACAGTTGTTCATTCCTCCCCGTTGATTTCTTGGAAGGAGGAGTAGGTGTTTGGCTCCCTGCGATGAAGCTGCATGGGTATGTCAGTGAGGGGTGGAGGCCAGGAGCTCCCAGGTCCCAGGGCTGTGCCCACCTCTCAGTGATCCTTCACTCAGCAGGCAGGATCCAGTTGGGATTTCTTCTTGTCTCCAGTGAAGCCAGAGCATGTTCAAAAGCTTCCAAGGAGAATTGTTTGGAAGAAGTCCTCTTTGCTCTTCCTGCAACCTCTGCACTTGCAGAGGAAAACTCTTGGCACAGCTGTGCTTGGACAAGACCGGCTGGTTCCCCCTCCATCGGCACAGGGCCATGGGCTGCAGCAGCATCCCTGTCTCCCATGGACCACACCAGCTCACCCATCTTGCTCAGCTCCATCTCCCTCTCAGCTTCTCCAGCCCTCGCAGAAGGTTTTCCAACTGGGACTCCACATAAACCATGGATTCAAGCCAATGGCACTAGGCATTTCTCCTGCCTATGTTACTTCTGCTTGGACTAAGATTACCAGTAGTGTAGAGAACTTGTTCTAGGAGATCTAGTCATGTTAAACAGATGTACTATGGTTTTATTTTATGTTTACAGAGCTCAGACACAGAGACCATGAGCTTGCCTTGGAGCCTTGCTCATACCCATAGTGGGATCTTGTCCCACCCCAGAGAGAAGGAGCCCACCAAGGTAGGTTTCCTTCATGTGCTTAAACCTCACGTTTTACAGGGCAAGAGGATGTGTTTCTTCACCCAACAGCGTCACACATCAAGAGAGACTGATAAATACCGCAAAGTCTCGTAGAAATAGAGATGTGAGGAGAGAGGGAGATTGGGTGGCAGAGGCATCTAGTGTCCAGAGCAGCATCTTTGCATCCAGAAAACCAGCCTCAGTGTAGCTCAGGAAACCCTCCCCAGAGAGCCCCCACCTACGCCAACGCCAGTGCAGCAACAACCCCTCCAGGTGCAGCAGCTTTATAGGAGCTGTTGGCTGTGAAGAACGTTCAACAGGGACCAATTTCCTGATGGGGAAGTGCACATTCCTCTGTCTGAGGTGTTTGATGTTTTTAACCAGCTTGGGATGGAAGGAGTTGGATTCTCCAGCTCCCTGTGAGAAGGTAGAAGGAAACCACGTGAATGTCTTGAGATTTGTTGTCTAACTCATTTAACCTGGTTACTTCCAGGTCAGGAAGGGACAAGCTCTAACTGCTGCTTGCTGCTATAAATAAGGTTTGCTGAAGGGTGGTGCAGGAGCAGGAAGCTTTAGGTGCAGGGTTGTAACTTGGCTTTGAAATGAAAGCAGCTCTCTCAAGTCGCCTCCTGCTTCCAGCAGACCTGTCGCTAT
Organism: Antrostomus carolinensis; assembly: GCF_000700745.2. Classification (NCBI taxonomy): domain Eukaryota; kingdom Metazoa; phylum Chordata; class Aves; order Caprimulgiformes; family Caprimulgidae; genus Antrostomus; species Antrostomus carolinensis. Next base: position 17,722 of record NW_010337245.1, on the reverse strand, counting down.
TTTGTTGTTGTCCCTTGGAGGCTGAAGTGAAGCAGAGGACAGAGCTGGCTCTTGCCTTGGGAAACGTGTGCAGGAATTCAGGCTGGGAATGAATATACAAACATCCCTCCTGTGCTGCAAAACTCCCCTCCAAACGCTGCTGACTGTCCTGGGGTAGGACCCGCCCTGGAGAGCCGGAGCAGCTGGATGCATCTGCCTTTAAAAGAGTGTTATTGGACCAAAATGCCCATTTAGGTAAAAAAAAGGAGGGGAGAAGCCTCGGAGAAATGGACCTGAATTGCTCAGAGCTCAAACGAGAACAGACAAGTCGGATGGTGCAGATCAAGGCAGGAATTTTCCACGGGGCCTTAGGGAATTGGGCTCCAATGAAAAGGTACATGGAGCAGAGAGCGGGTGGTGGGAGGGCCGTGAGCCCCCTGGGAAGGGCCCGGGCTGGCTGTGGGGCAGGCACAGGGAGCACAGCACGGCCATGGGGTGCTCCAGCTGCTTGGATGGACGGACAGACACCCACAGACCTTTGCCTGAGGGGTGACTCCGTGTCCACTCTGCTAGTGGCACCGTGTGAGGTTTTTCTAGGGCACAAACCAGAGAGATGTCACCTCAGCCAGGACCTCAGCTCCTAAAAGAGCAGAACCAGTGTCACGGAGGGGATAAGTCAGCGTCAAGGGACAGGTTCTTCCCAAGAGGCAAATTAGCCCACTGCTAATAACGAGTCCCTGGAACCGGGTGAAACAGAGCAGTGGCAGCCAGACCACTGCTGCATCTCATCCCAAACCGCGGTACCAGCAGCCGGCCAGGCTCATGGGAACCCACCAGCAGAGAGACCAGGGGTGCTGGAGCTGGGGTGGCCGCAGGTCTCATGGGCGCTGCTTTCCCTTCCCACCTCCACAGATCCTGCCCAGAGCTTGGGCACAAACCCTGTGGGTGCTGGAGGTGGAATCCCACCTTGACATCATGTGGAGCCCCACCGAGCAGCGCTGCTTCTGCCTCCTGCTAATCCAGACTTTGCAGTTTGCTTACAGGGAACATCCCTGGTGTGAGGCAGTGACAGCTGAGCCCCGAGCCCTGGATCACCTCAATCTCCCTGACATTTCCCTTCCAAGCAGGAGGACACAGCCCTTTCTGTCCCTGCCATCCCTCCAGCTGCGGGTGCTGCTTCTCCCAGCCGCCGAGAAGCCGTGCTGACCCGTCACCCCATCTCACCGCCTCTCCTCTCCGCTCGCTCGGGAGCGGCTGCCGGAGTGAATCATTTCAGCATCCTCAAAGCGTGGAGGACTCTGCCAACCTTCGTGCAATTTCTGGCCATCGCTCGGCTCCATCTGTGTTTCTCTCTGGCCATTTTAAATCCTGCAGCCTTTCCTGTGGTGCCTGATGACCTCCTCGCCTGAGCTGGTGGGTGCAGAGCTGACAGCAGAGGCTCTTGGGCTGCCTTGGGTGTTTTGGCCGTTACCGTCCTGCCCACATATGCAGAATCACAAGTAATTTTGCTGTTCTGCTTCTTCTTTGCCAGCCTGTGAATCAGGGACCCTTTGCAGAGATGGAACAGCAGGATCCAGCGAAGTTCACAGAAGGTGCTGGCCACCAGGAGCCCTTTGGGGGAGAGCAGGTTCCCCTTTTCTTGCTCCTGGTGGAACGTCTCCTCTCTTAGTGCCACACAGCCCACATGGCAAGTGCCAAGGCGGGCGTTGTCCCGGAGCTCTCTGATACCACAGCACCAGGAGAGGCAGCAAACCACCTTGGCTGTTCATCGGGGGGAATGGGTGTTTCTTTCATGATTTAAAAAAGTCTATTGTAAGTTTCTGAATTGGAGCAGGATCTTGGCCAATCTCAGGTGTTGAGTGCTTGAGGGAAGTTTTATGGTGCTGCAACCTCCTGCTGTGGTGATACTGAGTCATCAGCCACAAAGCTGACCTGTTGGTCGAGTTGCAGATGTCAGAACTTGACCGCAGGCTGGAGAGGTCCGAGTGCCATCGCTTTTTCCAGGCACTCAGGTGTTGGGAGGATGGTTAAGGAAGAGTCACAGACTGGTCTTCACTGGGACTTTTCCCTTCACCACGGGTGGGCTCAAGCCACATCAGCGCTGCTTCTGGCCTGCGACCAGATCAAGCGTGGTCCCGCTGCAGAGGAAGTGTCACAGGGGAGCCCGGCTGACCTGCAGCAGTGGATGATCACCCAGATGGACACTGCAGGCTGCTCTGCCAGCTGGGGTGATTGTAGGAGAAGCTGGAGGGGACAGAAGGACTGGGGGTAATTTGGTTTAACACAAAAGTATTCAACAACCCTTGCTCCTTCTGCATGAGCTGCCCACTTCTGATGAGCCAGACAGAGATAATCATCCCATCAGCTCAGCTGAACTGAACTTCCCCAGAACCCAAACACAACAAGGAGCTTGTCTGGACAACTTTGCCTTTGAGTTAAAAAGTAGAAGACTGCAAAAAGAGTAAGTCAGATGATGTGTCCTTCTCCTTGCCCTCTCCTCCCTCCACTTCCAGTTGGAGACACAAACAAAAATACCGCACGCTGGTTTAATTTTCAATCACATTTTTTGAAAATGAATTCTGAGATACAGCATCCTCGTGTTCTCCACACAGCCAGCTTTCAGCAAAAGGGCAGAGGATCTTAGGTGGTGTAAAAACATATCTTCAATAAAATAGTTTCTATCTGAGAACAAGCTGTGTTGTACATCTCTAGGTCCTTAGAATAACTTACAGAAGCAGAGGCCGGGCTGTACAATCCACACCAGAGCAGTGAGCGCACATTCATGAGGTAGAAGTTCCAGATGACTGGGGCCGATCTCCAAACCCAAGCAGTGGATGCAGCAAGTGCACAAATTTGTATTTCAAAGTGAGGAAGTTCTACATTTCCAGCCCATAAAGTCAGGAAACAGATTATAAGGACTCACCTTCCGAGAATCATTCTATTTATTGTAACTTGTTCCTTCCACTTGGGCAAAAAGAACAACTTCTTCCAATAAAGGACTAGATGTTTTATTGGGTTTTTTTTGTTCCAGTTTGGAGTCAGAGCTGCATTTTCAGTGTTACAGACTAAGACTGAGGCTGTTCCTGCAGTTTGAACAGCAGAAAAGGAGCACACCATGGGCTGAACTGGCAACTGCAGCCTCCCCTGGCCATTTTTACTACAGGATCAGCCTCTAAATGCTCCAACTGCTGAGAGGAACACAGCAACCGGGACAGCCAGCGTAAAACTTCCCACCCCAGAGCATCAAGTCCGGTATATATTCTAAGTGAAAACCACCACCACCACCACCATTAGTCCCCAGCTGTCCCTTAAGGACCTGCCTACCTTTGGGGCAAATCACACTGAAGTTTTACCAGCCGAGGTTTTGTCCAGAGCCACGTTTTGGAGCAGCACAGGCAGCGCTGGGTGATGACAGGCACCGGACACAGCAGCTGGATGGAGGGTCCCATCACAGGGCAACGCGCTCAGCTCTGCCGCAGCCCCGAGCGCAGCGACCCCGCAGCTGCTGCAAAGGCTGGAGATGGGGACATCCCCGTGAGGAGCTCTGAAAAGGCTGCGTTAGCCATTCTCACCTGGTTCTGAGGAGAGCACGGAGGGAACGCGCCCGCACCCCGCTCCAGGAGGATGGGAACACCGTGGCAGCTGTGAGTGTTCCGTGCACCAGCCTCCGCCGAGACGGCTCTTATTTAATTTGTAGAAACGCCTGTAAAATAACCACCTTCAACACTTTCCAGAATATAAAACTCTGGTGTGTTCTGCCCCACAGGCAGCAAGTGCTGAGCTTTCAGAGACCATCTTTAAAATGAAGAAACAGGTCGTAGCAAAGTCCCTTGAAGCGTTTAATATCCCGGTTACAAGCCTTTAGGCCTCAGTCAGTTTCTTACACCGCTTAAGATGGTTTATTTTCCACACCTCACTCCTTTTTATTTCCAAACTACAGTTCTACTCCTGCACTAGCAGTTCTGCAGTGTCAGGACTGCACATACTAAAAGGAGATGTATATAATATAACTTACACTGTTTATTAAATAAAATAATTTCTTAACTGAGAATACTTTTAATCCAGGAGAAGAACTGGAGAAGCCTCACACGCTGGGTCTAACCTACTCTACAGCATCCCCTTAGGGAACGTGATGTTTAACACACACACCCCGAAACAGTTCACTCTCCAAGGAGAAAGTCAAATGCATGACAGGAGGGGCTTTCAAAAGGTAGGAAGGCAAAGTGGTCGTTAAGATCTGCCTAAAAATAGCTAAATAGTGCAGTGAAATGCTTTTAAATACCACAGACACCTCCATTGACTGGCAGCCAGTTTTATGAGCAGCTCTGAAGACAATTTCTAGCTGAGCTTTAGTGAACTGGGCATTCCCAGCCAGAGAGGTGAGCCTGGCCTACCACGAGCACAGCCAGCTTCAGGATGGGAGCAGGGCACTCGGATCTTCACTTGCCCCTCTTGCCACGGCCTCTCCTGGAAGAAGGTTTGCCGGTGCCCCCCGTGGAGGAGCTGGCAGAAGATGCCACTGCAATGTTGATCTGTCCTTCCTGAATCTCCTGTCGGGTCTCAGCTGGGAGGTGATTGATTTTCTGTTGTGTCTCTAAGTAGAACATGACATCCCGCAACTGCTCCTGGATCTCGGAGATCTGCAGGTCCTTCTGTTCACAGGTTTCCTTTAACACTCTCTCCTCCTCCTTTAGTTTGTTCTGAAGCAAAGCTTGATTCGCTCGCAAACACTTATTCAGTTCTTGCTCCTCCTTCAGCTCGTTGGAAAGTTTAGCCACTTTGTTATTCAGCTGAGAACACCTTAAAAACAGAAGCACAAGTCAGGAAAGCGGTGCTATACCCACGTCAAACGCTGCTGCACCCTTTTCACTTCCAATTCCTTAGGGCAACTGACCTCCACCTGTCCCCACCCCCACCAAGACCAACTGGAACCTAGAAAGATGGGCAAGAGGAGGCAACACAAGAAGACTCTGAATTCCCCCCCCCCAGGATGTTTTTACCCAGCTTAAGGCTTCCTGGCACCTGCTTTGTCTGTGTGGTGGTACCTGCATATGGAATAGGATGTTGGGAAGGAGAATCCCTTCCTTTGTCCCTCCAACTGCATAACCCAGGAGAATCCCTTCCCTGTCAGCTGAGGCAATTCCATCCGGTACCAAAGGCCAACAGTGCAGGCAGCAGGCAGGGTGTGTGTGGGAGCACGGGACTGTAACCTTGAACACCCATCTGCAACTCACAGAACAGGTGCCAAAAAGGGCACAGAGATCACACGGGGCCCTTCGAGAGCGAAGGGCACCCAGGGACTCCCAGATGCTGGCTCCCACCACGCTCTGAGTACAAGACCTGAAGATACAACTTCACTCAGAAGCAAGATGCTCCCACAAGGGTATCAGTAGCCTTGTGTTTCCCAGAGAGCACTTCCCTGCTCTTAATAACTCAGTGCTTTTGCCCTGGAAGTTTGCTGACATCACACACAGGCTCCTTTCCACTCATCAAGGTGAGCTGCACGACCCACAGCTCACCAGCCTGGGTTCCCTGCTCCAGGACTGCCAGAGAGGCGGCAGTGCCAGGGGCCTGGTGGGCCAGGAGGAACAGAGCACCCAGTCCCACCCAGGGAGCTGGAGCACTTCTCCATGCTTAATGTCCTTCATCTAGGCACTTCTTAAGGTCTACATTTTCCTCTGTGCAGGGTGAGATGCCTCTGCTGAGCTGCCTTCCCTCTCCTTGGATGTATCCACCAATTGTGAAACAGACCAGTGTCTCCTTTGGAGCAGGCAGAGGAGGGATTACTGAATGCTAAATATGCAGACTGTGTAAAAAGAGCCAAAAGCCCCAAAGCTGTGTTCTACTCCACAGGCACTTTCAATTTGTGAACACCTACAGAAATGAGAGCTGCTTTTTCTTTTTTAAATAAGCTGTGTGCTCAGTGTATCAGTTTAAATAGCTCAAAATCACCCAGGAATAGCATGATTTTTTTTTCCTTTTTGGATATCAATGCACAGAGTTTTAATGGCTGCATGGAACTAAACCTGGCAGCGGTACCCACTTCCTTTCCACAGACTGCTTTTCTTTGAGCAAGTCATTCAGCCTCTGTTCCAGACTGTCACACTTCTCAATGGTCTCTTTAAATTTGGTCTTCATGTTGTTAATCTGTAAAAACAAACACACGGCTGTTTCAAAGAGATCAAAGTCCTGTGCACTTTCATTATGACATTCATTTCTAGACTTTGACCAATGACTATATCCAGGTAAGCAAAAGCTTTGAGTCAAGAGAAGGTTTCATTATGACCAAGACCCTCTGCATTTACAGCTCTCAGTACCCCAACCAGGAACCACGTTGCCGTGGAAGCTGCTCACACAGAACAACAACTCAGGCTGCAAATCTGTGCCAGGCATCCCATTCAAACAAAAGCTGCATCAGATCCTTAACTTCTTATTGACTGCAGTTAAGAATTCATTTAGCTGTTCCCTCAGACGTTTTTGTACCTGTCAGCAAACTTCCATTTCCATCTCCAGGCTTCACAATGTCGGGCTTTTGCTCATTTTAAACCAAACCTCAAGTAAGTGTGGTCAAAGCCTGAAAATGAACATGTGACTTTGCTCAGCACTGACTCAGCAGCTCGCTGTCATAAGGCAGTGACCTACTGACACGAATATCTTACTCATGCAAAACGCAAACAGAAACACATGTACGTTGGCTTCCTCTTCCCCTCTGCTTCACAACTCGAGACTGAAGAAAACCAAGCTCTGGTTCTCTAGGCACTGCACAGAACATGTCAAAACCTCTACCCTAAGACTTACAGGAGATTTGTAGACAGAAATACTTGTTTCCCCTATATTAGTGTCAAAAGCTTGCTTACACGCAGTGGAGACAGGAATTTAAAGGAAAAATGCTTTCCTGGAGGAGCAATCTGGATAAATGTCAGCGTCAGCAGCGCACATGGTGCCTTGGCTGCTGCCAGAGCCACTGCAGAGCAGGTTTAAAGCCTTCCGGCCTTAATCACCGAATGTTTATGCAGCTGATGGTTAATTTGGGGAAGTAGCCTGAGCACTGATAATGGAATACACTGCACAGTGGCACTGATCCAGACAAGACTTACACAGAGTGAGTGCCATGGATAAAACTGTAAGGACTCTAAACATGAAGCCACTTTTGGGGAATATCATACTCATTTCACTTTGAAGTTGCTTTGTGGATCGTGTTTCCTGGTCACGTGCAAGATGATTTTTGCTGCATCTTTTCCTTCTTATAGGGTCCCCCATAAGATGTCTGGGATTGTTCTTTAGACAGAGGTCAATGACCACTATTTCAACGGTCATAATTTCTACATTTACGATGCTACTTAAGTGCAGATACCAAATGGTTAATTAGAAGTCAGGCAGAAAGTACAGCTAAGGGCTCAGCCCTAAATCCTGACTCACTTTAAACCTGGTTGAAAGGATCTATGTAGGGTGAAAAGCATTAAAACATCCTCACTGGATTATTTTTGCACGTGACATTTTGAAGCAGTCCTGCCTACAAAATGCTTTATAGGAGGAGACTCTGAACTTTTCCCAAAGGGTGATGAGGGGAGATAGGGGATCAAAAAGAAAGGGCAAATCAATATGCATTTGGAGCAGAAAGACTGCTGCCACTTTCTGCAGCCGAGCAAATTAAAGTCATGTTGTCTATGCTACGCTAACCTTCCCTAGAGATAGATGTCAGTGTGAGACGGATGGCACCGGCAAGCAGGGATCCTGCAGCAGCACGGACTTGTTTTCCCCACTGCTGCAGTTTCCCGAGCAGCACATTTAAATCAACCTTCAATCTAGGTGGCAATCTACCTACTTCTGCACCACCGAGCAGCAAATTGCTAGATCTCAGCACAGAGATAAGGGATACGTCTTGGAGCCAATTTTCTCAGCTGGTAGGGAAACAGGCTACACGAGGCCGTGTCAGGAACAGCTCCATCTCCCATTTAACTTGTCCAGGGACCTGTTTCAGGAACAGCTCCATCTCCCATTTAACTTGTCCAGGGACCTGTTTCAGGAACAGCTCCATCTCCCATTTAACTTGCCCAGGGACCTGTTTCAGGAACAGCTCCATCTCCCATTTAACTTGCCCAGGGACCTGTTTCAGCAGAGTTTCACACGTGCCCAGAGCAGAGCTCACCTCTTCAGCCGTATCCTTTTCTATTCGGACAATCTTGTTTTCCCAATAGATTCGTTGCGATTCCAGCTGGCTCGTTAGCAAATACGAGTACTATAAACACAGAAGATGTACACAGAACAGTCAGCTTTCCTCTAAGGGTGGTTATTGCTGATTAAGAAGCCCAAAGGGCTCCAATATACAAATCAATTTAATCAGATGAAATTGAGCACGCAGGACATTCTGAACATACGTGCAAACTGCGGATCCAGCAGATGTGCTTCATCAATTTGATTTCAAAAATCCAATCACTTGATTTTTTCGAAGTCAAGGGAAGCCTTCAGGGCACAACAGCAAGGATCACGTGAAGGTTCTGCCAAGCCATACCCAGCACCACGCCAAGAACTTTTTACAAGAGGAGACACATTTTTTTTTACTGTAGTAGCAATAAATCTCTACAAGTTTTACACTCCACAGGAAAAATGAAGAATCAACCATCCCTGTCACGAGAGTCTGAGATCCCAAAGGCTGAGTTCTCCATTCACAGCCCAAAACCCAGGGCAGAGGGTAAATGCACATCTCTGGCTTCACTGTAAGAACATCTCTGGGAAAGCGTTCTCAGCTGTGTGCAACTGCTCACAATTATTGTTCTCCAACAAGTACAGCGCATTCCAATGTTATTTTGGCATCTGAACAAGGATATAAGCCTTACAATCCCCTCCTTTCCCTCCTGGTTCTGCAAATGAGTTATGGGAAGGTTGGAAAATGTGATTGTTTCTTATCATCAGGCTAATAAGCATCGAATTAGTCATTCACTACAGAATTAAACACGTGCAAAAAGCCTTGAACACTCTCAGTAGTATCAGAATGCCAAAATACGCTGCCAAATTCATTCTCTCTAGAAATATTTACATCTCATAAGCTAGATAGAAAGGTCTTATGTACATTAAGCACTAACCTCCCAGAAAAAAGGGTTAAAAATAGCTGCTTTAGCATCTAAGCCTTACTCAGAAAATTAATGGAAAAACAACCAAATATTTATTTGAACAATAAGCTTATGAAGTCTGGTGTCTGGGCTGTTCCTCCTCAGATACCCTTGTGTCTAATGCAGCTGAAATCATGCTGCAGTATCTCTGCTCAGTGGAGCAGGAATTTTGAGTTTCTCTCCTTTACCCTTCCAGTTAAGATAGGAGGAGCTGGCCAACAGGTATGGAAAAAAAAATACATCGTTCTTTGTGCAAGAGAAGGGAGCAGAACAGGGCTGCTATCAGATAAGCCTGTCAGCTTTCTCTGCTAGCCAAGGTAAGCACGTAGCTATGGATTCCTACATACTTGCTAAGTTTACAAGCTAAACTCCTTGAACTGACAGTTCCATACACATCCTGGCTCCTAAACCAAGTCCCAGCTCCACTAGGAAGGGTCTGGTGAGCGAGTCAGGGCATTTGGAGCCATTTCTCTCTCCAATGACCTGTGTGTTTGTAGCAGCGTTAACCAGCTCATCTTCAATGTACCGGTGAACACGGGATCAAACTGCAGCCAGCTTACACTCAGCTGCATCAGCTCTGCAGAGCCAAGAAGAGATTAAAAAAAAAAAAGGCAAAAAAAAAAGCAGTAAAACCATCCTGCTTCTGCCTGAAGATGATTGCCGACATGCAGGGAGCAGGTCTGCTGCATAAGCTGATGTAATTTTCCTGTAGTCGTATCTGGATTTGAAACACTTCCACACAGCGGCACAACGCAGAGTCCAACAAGCCAAAATATTTACCTCTAATTGTAAGGCATCAATTTTCTCTTCCTGACACATATCTCCCTCGCACTCATACTGAACTATCTTCCCATCAGTTTTACTTGCAACCAGTCGATGGACGTAGTTATCTGAAGAGAGAAAAAATTTCAACCACAGAGAGTTTGAGCTTAAGAACACCCAGGTTGACACCAGTGGAAACACTTTCTGCAGCACAATTAACCGTGCAGACTGCAGCAGCAGCGTGTCAGCGAGGCAGAAAGCCAACAACAGATGTATTTGGTTTTTAGCAGACTTTGCACAGACACCTTACAGGATATTTATTACCACAGCCCATTCCCATACCTCAGGGCAAATCGATGGAACAGGAGTAACAAACACTCCACGGAGACTATGGGACTGCCCTGGTTCATTACAGAGTCATGTTCTCCCTCCTCCATCTGCTACAGAGCCACAGAAACTGCTGTTACAGAGGAGATGGATGGTCCCCAAAGACAAGGGATTAGTACAGATGCAAACTCCTTTATCTCCAAGCAAACTCTATCACAAGTTCTCTTACTAAGGGGTCCCAAAAGCCACTTCACAAATAAGGTGATCCCACAAGAGGGGAGGACAGAGCCCTTACCTCCAGCATAGTCCCAGACTCTGTGGTTAGTCAACTGCATTGCGTAGGTGTGCTGGGTCTCCTCAAAGTGTTTGTAAGCGTGTCGACTCACGTACCGGCCGCAGCCGATGTGTCCACAGATTAAACAGATCCAAAGGTTCTGCCAACAGAAAGAGAAAGCTCTGTACATACAACACAAGTCAAGTGGTGGCACTGGCACTTGGAGAAAGTGTGATGTGACACTGATACCCTGCTGACACTGCTACATCCAGTCACTTCCTTGGAAAGTGAAGAGCATTTGCTTTTCCCCCTCCTTCTTTGAAGCCTTGTGCAGCTGGAAGGTCAAAGAGAAGGAGGTACCTGCTCATTGGAGGTGCTGGGCACATCGACAGATGACCACAAGCATGGTGGAAGAATGGCCTTGACTAACAAATGAGGCACCTCAGCAGGACCACAACAGCAAGCTCTGAAGAGCACAGACTAGAAGGGACCACCAAGTTCAGTGTGAGTTTAGCTGCCTGCTGTCAAACTCATCACACACGCTCTGATCAGCTTATGTGCTAATATTTCTTTCTAAGAATCAGAAACATTTGTCACAATAGGAAACCTGGGAGGTAAGATTCCCTTCCCAGTACTGATTCCTACTCAAAAGGAAAGCAGATACACCACTGTGGTAAAATCAGCCCAAAAGCAGCCACAGAACTAACCCCAAAAGCAACCAGAGCAGCTGCGCAGTCAGATCTAGTCTAGATCTCACTCACCATCCACCCACCTACTTACTTCTTGAACTCCACACTCAAAACACTTGTTCTCTTCCACTGGCTCAGGTGTTTGGCAGTATCTGCAGACAGGGCACCTAGAGGGCAATAAGCATCGTGATTAGACACAAGGATCTCCATCTGAATATGATGGTAATTAAAAAGAGAGCCAGAGAGCTCAAAGGAAACGCCTTATGCAGCGAGACGCTCCCTATGCGCGCGCATCTCTCGGCTCTCATGCGCTCCACTCCAATCTGCCTCCGTTCCACACCAGACTACTGGTTTTAAGCCAGTAAGTGACAGAAGAACAAAGAGCAGCTCTTCCAAAGCCATCTCACAGTCTCAGCTTCATCTGGTTTTGCTGCAGTCCAGGTGTAGAGAACATCTGCAACCAAAAGCCTCAGTGGGGCTGTTGGTAACCTCAGCCTCTGCCAGTAAGCAAAAAACCCACGACCGAGCTCAAGAAACACTTCCCTGCCTCAGCCACAAACGCTGTAGAGATGTGTCACACGTCTCCAAACATTGCTCCTGACATCTCCAGTTCTCTGTTACCTGCGGGGTTTCATGCAGCAGCTCCACACTGTTGTGGAAGGATGCTGTAACTACACACTGCTGAGGACAGCAGAGTAACAGAGGGAGGTACTACACTTTGTAAACATACCTCAGTCCTTAAACTAACCCTCAGGAGATGGGGAGATGTTTCAATTTCACCTCAACGCAACAGATTCACTCTCAGCCCTTCCAGGAAGAACATCCCATAACTGTACCCTTAAAGAATCAGTAGCAGGCACCCCACTATCATTTACTTTGAAACTATACCACTGTGCTGCCAGGAAGAGAGAAGACCCAAGACCATAAGGAACCTTTGTCCAGATCCTAAGGTCTGGAAGCTCAGCCAGGGAGCGGGGTAACTGAGGCTGTGTGTCCTGTTCCCAGGACTCCTCATGTATTTTTCATCAGCTGCTGGATAAGCTACAGAAATATTCAAGGGAGGAGACAGCTGGATTGCAGTCAGCTCTCTACACAAATTCGGGCACTGACAGCCTCTGTGGCGCCTGAGCAGAGTGGAGAGGGATTTTCTTTTATCATTCTTCTACAGTGGGAACATAAGTTCTGCTTAAACTGTACATTAGATATTTAAGTGCTATTTCGGATCTTGCTCCCACATTGGCTAAGCTCCACCGCTTCAAATTTAAACTGGTTTTGATTTATAGAGCAAAGCAGCCCATAAACTTGAATAGCTACAAATCTGATGAATCTTACCGAGATGCTGTTACTTTGGTTTACAAATGACAGAGGGGCTACAATTCTCCTCACACTCCATCAGAAAATCAGGCCATCAGCGGTACCAGTGACAGGGAAGAAGACACAGCAAAGATCAGCAGCCTGCTGCAGTGTCTAGGGCTGCCTGATGTGCAGTAAAACAGCAAACAGTGTCCAGAAGAGTGACAAATATGCACAACCTGGGTGCCTGTCAGGGCTCTGCAGCTCAGACACACTGAAATCCTCATCTACAGGGATGTGAAGAGTGGTGAAAAAACACCAACAGGAAAGGGTTAGCAGTGGTGAAAGAATTGCTGCTTTAAGGACAGACACAAGTCCAGCCCCCAGCACTGCCCAGTGCCACGGAGCATCTCCCAGAGGCAGAGACACGGGTGAGTGACCCCAGCCAGGAACACAGCCTCCCATCGCTCAGCCCGTGCCCACCTTGAACAACACAGCCTGTCCAGAGCAGCTGCCTCCCCTTCCCTTCCTGATTTACAGAGTGATCCTGTCATCATCCCTTCCTTCCCTGCCTCCCTTCCATCTCACCTTCCAGTCACAGAATCACAGAATCTTCTGGTTGGAAAAGACCTTTGAGATCATTGAGTCCAACCGTACCTGTCCACAGCTAAACCAGATCTCTGAGCACCTCATCTACCCGGCTTCTAAACACCCCCAGGGATGGGGACTCCACCACCTCTTCCAGTGCTTGAGAACCCTTTCAGTGAAGAAGTATTTCCTGACATCAGTCCTGTCTCCCTGCACACTTGCTCTTGCCCAGCTCTTTTTTATCCTCTCCCAGCATCTGGCTGAGACACCAAGACTGCAGGGCTCCCAAAAGGGCCCCCAAGCTCCAGCCAGATGTGCAGATCTGTCTACAGCCTCAGCCACGCCACGGAAACAAGTGACTGAACACACACACGAGAGTGAAACAGGGCTGTGTGTGCATCCAACGCTGTCTGCCTCAGTATTTTTATCCTACAATATTTTAAAATAGTCAGCATTACTCTACAACTCCTTTCCTGCCTTAGCAGTGAGGCCCACGGGAAACATTGTTCAATTACTTTTGGCGGGGAGATTTCTCTCTGGGAGTCCCTTAATGGGAAAAAAAAAAAGAGCATTAGAACTTACAGTAATTCCTGCCCCCACACTCTGAGGAGCAGAACCAGTCTCGTCAGCACGTAACCACCACACTCAAAACAAGAGTTTTAGATGTGGAAATAAAGAAAAGCCTCTTACGTGGTGTCCTCCCACCGCTGCAGACACTGGCTGTGAAAGCTGTGGTTACACAGCGTGGTGAGGATCCCGTTCACAGACTCATCCATCCTCTCCAGACACACTGTGCACTTGGGGAGCTCTGTCAGATTCATCACAGGCAGGCTGGCCCCCTTCAAAAGAACAAGCAGAGACAAATTGCTCAGCACCTTCCAATCACCATAAATTAAGCACCCACATAAGAAAAAGTCAAATTTCTCTCTCATTAGCGCTGGCACAAGGGTACAAACACACCACAGAGTAATCCTGAGAGTCGACAGAGGGGTTAGAAATGTATTTAAAAAAAAAAAAGTAAGTGATTCCCAACATTCAACAGACCACAGCCAGGATCCTCATCACAGCCCGGGCTCAGTGCAGCTGCTGCACCTCCACCAGCCCCATTTTATTTTCTGGATCTACTGCCCACAGCAGGTTTAGGTCAGAGACAGCACAGTGACGAGACATGAAGCCCATGAAGTCACCCAACAAACACTCCCAAGTAGAAACAGCACTGGAAATGGGTTTGAGTTGATAGAGTGAAGCAGTTCTTGCAGCATTCTGCCCAGTCTAAATAATCCTGTTAAAATTCTGTGAAGTGCAGGGAAAACAAACTTACATCTTCTGATTTGAAGACTTCAGCCCTTTCCACGTACACCAGCTGGCAAACGTCTTCCTCGATGGAGTTGAACTGCCGGCCGTTGCACGCCATGTAAAAGCTGTCAGCATCAGCCTGTGCACAACACAGGGGACACCAGTGAAAACCAGAACACCTGCAGCTGATACAGCCGAGGAGGAGGAGGAGAGATCTGCTGTATCGTCCCTTCTCCCCTCCACCAAGCCCTGGAATACAGGAGGAGGTGTTTCAGCCAGTCAGCTCCTGCCAGCAAGCTTTGCATCTTGGCACTGGCTTTAGCGTTCCCACTCGAAGACAAGAAGTGAAGTTCCCAGCAGTGACAGCCCCTCTGGGACCTGAGCAGTCCACAGGGATAACGGATTTCCCTTTCAGCATCTGGTTTTGCCCTTTGTCAGCATTTTCAGTGCATTTGCAAAGCAAATTTGGTCTCTGCAAAAATGTAAGAGGGTTACGTTGCAGGCCAGTGATCGTTGTGCCAGGGAAAGGGACAATTTAACTGTGGGAAAGGATCCATGTCACTGGTCACAGTTCAGGCAGGCTCTGAACCAGCCAGAAGCATCAAGGGCTGGGAAATTTGCTTTTGCTGCCTGCAGACACAGCCATGAGGGGTCACTGGGGAACAGGGCTTCAGGGAATTTCCTAAGGAACAGGAATTTCAGGGTGAATTAAGCACAAGTTTGCGGATTTGCTGCAAGCCTCTTTAGCTTTAGATACGTGCCCATGGAATCTGAGACAGCTACAGACACAATGCACCTTTGCAACTACTGCAAGTAGCACAAAAGGCTCATAAATCCAGGGGATTGTGGATTCCCCAGGCAGGGGAAACATCTCACGCAGCATTCACACCTGGGGGAAAGCTCTCCCCATCCCTAAAATAGGTCATGTGCAGTTGGGAGAAGAGAAGGTTAAGAAGGTCCACACAGGAACTGGCCCAGGGGAATGCTTAAAGCTACATAGTTCAAGAAGAGCTGTGAGCAGCAAACTCTTACCTGGTTATTGACTCATCCCCTAGGCTCTCAGCTTTGGGGGTGACTGTCCTTTTCAGACTGTACTGGCAGTGGCTGTGAGACCACCCAGCTCCTCAGAAAAGCAGAATTAAATCTTCCTGAAAACACTAACAAAGCCCCACTGGTTGGGTCTTTTCTGTTCAGCAGAGTACAACACACCACTCTCCTTCTGAATATGCTCTGAGCTAGCAGAGATCTGTGTAACCTTCATATTTTTAATATCCTGCCAACAAGAAATAGGATAGCACAGAACACAGCAGACACTTGCCTAAAGGTCAAGGTGTGGGCTAATCCCAGCCAGCAGCCCCAGGAAAGCTCTGGGCAATAGGACAGGACTGTTTCTCCAGGGGTGAAGCACAACCTGGGCTGAGTGAAGGCAGAGGACACTCCTACACAGCAGCTGGACATGCCACCACGGTCCCTTCTACAGCAAAAAAGGACTTCCAGTTCTTACCTGTGAGCTGAACTTTATCAGCACCATGTACTGGTTTGGAGTGGAATCTCGGATGATTTTCATGTGCTCGATTACTTCGTAGAAAGAAGCAACAAACTTCATCAGGTCGTGGCTGGTCATGGTGGCGGGGACGGTGAGGATACAGAGCATGGCGCTGCGCCTCACGTCTTCCTTTAAAGAGGTCATCTTGCTGGTAAGACAAGAGTGACACAACTTCACCTCGTTGTGTCAGGCAGAGCTGGATACATCACCCCTCCAAACAGCTTTGCTGTCAATCTTAACCCTCTTTTGTACATTTGTAAATGTTAATAAAGAGAAGGAAGGGGTTGTGGTGAGTGTCCAGCACACCCACGTGAAACTACGGCTTTTTAAACTGTGCAGCTCCAATAAACAATGGTTTTGTCAGGAATAGTTTGAAATCTGTTTTTCTATAAAAATAGTTAAAGTTGGCAAGCCCCAGGTGCTCCCAACTATTCCCAGAAGAAGTGAGCAATGTTTGCTGCTATTTCAAATTGTGTCTCCTGACAGCTTTCAGCAAGAGCTGAAATGGAAGCTCTGAGGCAATTATAGGGGAACAGCGTGGAATTGAAATCCCCAAAACATGAGGTGAAACCTCCCACTTCAGACCTGCAACCAGGACCCCAGAGATCACAACTTCATTGTGGGATCCCTTGAGAAGCTGCTTTCAAACATCACTTCATCTAGTGGGGGGTGTCCCTGCTGATGGCAGGGGGGTTGGAACTGGATGAGCTTGAAGGTCCCTCCCAACCCAAACCAGTCTGTGGTTCTCTGATTCTATGATTTTTTAGGAACCTGCATTCACCTTGTGCTCTTCCAGCCCCTGGCACAAGCCCCCTCCCCCTGGATGACACCACCTCAGCTGGGGGACCCGGACCAGCCTCCAGCTCCACCACTAACACCAGGACCTGTCTGCCCTCCTGGGTGTGAGTCACCCTTCCTGTTTGTCCCAGCTCAGGAGCCACAGCCCCGGGGTGACCGACTCACCCTTCCTGGTGGCAGCACCATGACTCAGGGGCACTGATCCCACCAGAGCTACAACTACTCAGGTTTTCTTACTTTGTTTTGTACAGGTGCATGATGCCATGAACGATTTCAACAGAGGGATTCCCGCTGAAGAAGGAAATCTGGTCAGGGAGCTGTTTGGAAGGCGAGTCTGGAGCAGCCTCGTGCTCTTTACTTTGATCACCATGTTTATTTTTGTCCTCAGCAGATGAAGCCTCTGAAGATTTTCTTCCCTCCACGGCAGCTTTTGTTTCATCTTGTACAAATCAAAAGTTTCCAGGTTACTAATGGTGCATCAGAGATGTTCCCTAAGCACAGGCTGTGTGCACACAGTGGAGCCGCCAGAACTCAAACTACAGCCCTGGAAAGCAGCAGAACCAGCCACCTCCCACCTTTGCCATTCCAGAGGGAACTCTGGAGCTGCCAGACACCCACTGTCACCCCCTGGCAGGACCCCCAGTTGTACCATGCCCAGTGAAATCCCAACACACACTGGTACCAGTGCAAAGCAACTGGGAGAGGTTGGCTGAGCTGCACGGCTCTGAGGGCAGCTCTGACAACACCACCTGGGAGTTTCCACCTTGAAACCTCCCCTCTATCAGGGAATTTAAACATCCACGGAGCTGAATGGTCCCGTTTCTACAGAGCAGGCAAAACCCCAACCAGCCCACGATAAATTACCCCTTTACAGAGCAGGAAACCCTCCCCAGCCACAACCAGCTCTCCTGTCCGGGTCCCAACACACATCCCTGAGTTTTCCTACCTGTTTTCCCAACTGCGTGACCGACCCGAGACCCACAAACCCAGCAGCACCTCTGCCACCCCCACGCTGAGCGGGGACACTTGTCACTGGAGGTGCCAGCGCCTGGGACACGCT
>NW_010337244.1:0-11629 GCF_000700745.2 Antrostomus carolinensis | reverse complement strand
CTTGGCCGTGCAGCCAGTTTTTTACCCAGCGGGGAGTGTGCCTATCTAAGCCTTGAGCCACCAGCTTCTCTAGGAGAATGCTGTGGGAGTCAGTATCAAAGGCCTTGGTAATGACCAGGTAGACAACATCCACAGCCTTTTCCTCATCCACTAGACAGTTCATCTGACCACAAAAGGAGATCAGGTTGGTTGAGCAGGACCTACCTTTCATGAACCCATGCTGGCTTTGCCTGATTCCCTGGCCCAGCATAAAATCAAGTGGTCAGCTAACACGGGCTTGTGCAGAACCAGGGAGGTGTGGATGACAATACTGCCTCTTCTCCCAAGCTTCCCCATGGTTTAATGTGTCCTGTTGGGCAGTGCTCCCTTCCTACACTGTCTGCTGGGACGAGGTTCCCCTGCGATAGCATGGCAGGGGATCGTGGCCTTGCTGAGGCAACTCATTGCCCTTGTAGTGAGCAGCGAGCTGTGCCTTTGGCCTCGTGCACCCAAGCAAGAAATTAGCAATGCTCTAGCATGACGCAAAAAATACCTTCTTGAAGGCAAGCTTTCTATGCCTCTTTTTGCAATAGAAATAAAGGACTTTGTACTTAGATCAAGAAATATATTTGATGGTTTTCTAGGTTGCTTTGGTTGCAGAGTTTTTAGCATAAGCTCAAAGCTGTGTCTTTTTGTGAAATTAAATAAAGTTCCTAAACTGTTTTTTTTTTCAGCTCTGTGGAAAGGTTTTTGTGGTTAATAAGCATTCACGCTGAGGAAAAGCACAATAGATACATGATGAGCATTGTTAAACCTGGAACTATTCCCAGCATCTCAGAGAATCAGCCGAGAATCCTGTTGAATTCAAGGGGGTTTTTAATTTATTTTTTTTTAGTATGTTAGAGCACCTCTGATTAAAACAAACTTTAACTTCACTGGAGCATTTAATCTATATTATAAGAAAGAGGAAGAGGGGGGAGAAAAACACCTTAAATTAGAACAGAGAATCCAGAGGGAAGGACTATTATTGAAATCTTGGCCCGATGAATTAATAATACTTCATAATAGCTTCAGTGGGACTAAAATTTCACTCCCTATATGTGTTGATTATGGGCTCCTCAGTTTACTCCTGGAGCTATAAAATGGAAAAGGATCCAATCGTGATTAAAGAGTAGGTGTGATTTGAATGGAAGGTGATTACTAAAATCTCCCTGAAGTCTTCCACCCTGCTTGTGCTACAAGCTTTTCCTATTCATAATAGCATAGCATAGCCATCCAAGCAGAAAATGGCACCAGAGAGAGTTTTCTGATTGTTTCTGATTAGGTTCAGTGTTAACCTCGTAAATCTGTCTGTCAGATGGGGCACAGTCGAGTCATCTGTAAACCTGATGCTTCACAAAAGATTGAAAGGGTGAGGAAACTCCTGCCCTTGTATGGTGCTTGATACTTCCCCCCCCGCCCCCCAGAGGAATTTTCACAGAGATAAATCTAGACTCCTGGATGAGAGCTACAATGTAGTGTTATATAAATTGCTAATTTAAAACTACTCTGTGTTCACAGATTTATGTGTGTTGTATAATAGTGCTTCCTTGTTGGATTTATAAGGCCAACAAAGGTATGAATCTGAGGTCTGCTCCATTTGAAGGTAGTGTAGCTTGGAAGTCAAAGCAGGTCTGTGTTCAAGCAAAGATCTCTTTCCCCTCTTTTACCATTATCTTCTTATTCCATTGTTCAGGATAGTCAAACAGGGTCTGTTTCATAGGCAAAAAAATGAATAAAGTAATTGCAGATAATGTCTTATAGTAAGGTTATGTGTATTTAGATCCAAAGATGACTGGGGCTGTTATATTTTCATATTCCCTATAAGTTGTTTTAGGCAACATCAGAGTTTATGCTGAGTAACAGTACTGAAGCAAATTTAATATTCTTCTAGTATAAGCCAAAGACCTAAAAATACCTTTTGGAAGAGTACTCCAGTGACCTTGTGGTAGATCAAATTGGTGTCAGTTTAAATTGAAGACAGCTGTTGGATGCAAAAAATTACAACAAAATGTATTAAACATTCTGTTTGAGTCCAGCAGTGTAAACAGATTTCTTTTCCAATTTACAGTGTGTTAGATATATACTTTTAGTGTGCCAGAAAAGTGATAGTGTTCTACTTGCTGTGAAATTGGCATTCTGAAAATATTTGCTACTGTTTTGGTTTAATGAGGGTTATGCTTTGAAATACTGGAACATGCAGATAATGCATTCTCAAATTCAGTTGAGGCAGAAAGTCTTCTTTAGCCTAAGATAAAATTTTGATTGGTTAATAATTGCAAAAGGCCTGTTTTGTTGCATATACCAGGTATCTGTGGGGCTACCACTTATCAAATATACCTTTTTATGTATGTATTTATGCTAATGACTGCCAAGGCAACGTATAGGAAAAAATTATTTATACCATAATGTTTTATAACTCCATATGCCCTCATATGTTCATCTTTCATAGATTATTTGTGTGTTTTGTTTTAGTTTTTTATGCTGAGCTGTCATCATCATTGTTTTCCTGGAAGTAAACTTGCATTAAGCAGATATTACATTAACTTGTGTTTACCAGAAGAATCTCATCTAACAATAAGGGCTCCAAATGCAATTACAAGTCGGTGTGGTTTTGTAGAAGCTTTACAGGGAGTCAGTTAGGTTAGCTCTGCGATCCTTGCATAAGTGCAGCAGCTGTAACCCAGCTAGCTGGCTGGGTGATGGACAAAGATGCACAGAGGTCCTCCTGGACCGGAGAGCTGACTGCTGCTGAGGGCTGGGGATGGCCTCACACTTCTCCCACGCTTGGCTCACGCTGCTGGAGCTAAAATTACACTGGTCCCTGTGCTGGCTTGGGCCTGTCCCCCTAGGTGCCACCAGAAGAACCAAGCAACTTTTGCAAAAGTAGTCCATGAACACAAGTTTTTTTTTCCAAATTTTTTTGAAGCCATAGTGGAAGTTGGGATGTGATGCTTCCCCTGCCCCGCTGTGTCTGGGTTGCAATGCACTCTGCAGATTCCCCTTCCTAGGCAGCGTGAAGGCCACAGCCCCCACACAGCACAGTTGTCGGTGCAAGTGCCTGGAAATCATCACAGAGAGTGGTGCCTAAAGGCCACGGACTAAGGGAGCAGATAGTGACATGAGAGGCAGTTCTGCTGTGACACGTTGTCCTTGTGGTTGGAAGTGTCTTTTTTCCCCTAAGGCGACTAGGTTGGGTATGGCATTAATGTGCTATAATCGCTGGCTTTAAAAGAGCAAAGCTGAAGCTCAGAGAATTTTTTTCTTGTGTTCTTCCTCTTGCAACTTCTTTTGTGCTTTGCCTCTGCTGACACAATCCTTTCCTGATGCGATCTTCCACGTGGCCACCCTCCTCTCTTGAGTCTTCCTTTGCAGAGCCCTTTCTCCAGAGCTGCTGCAGCTAAGTCTGCTCTGTTTTCTGGAGGCAGTTGAGCTGTTGTGCTCCAGGGTAGCCCGGAAGCCGTTCAGCATGGCTGGCGCGCTTGGCTCAGCACTGCGCTGTGCGGCACTCGGTCACTGTGGAGGGCAGAGGGAGCAAGCCTTGCGCGTGTGTGGGGTGCAGGCAGGATAGGTGTGTGTGGGCCTCTAGGACATTGCCTGTGCATAGTCTCGGTGCTCAGTCTGTGCTTATTATTTCTGCCTGTCATTCTGTTAAAGAGAAGAGGAGAACATTCTGTGGAGCAGGATGGCGAGTGCAGCTCTGCCAGCAGACACAGTGTATTTTGTTATAGCGTATATGTAGACTGTAAGCGACTAAAAGCAAGTACCTCAGCTCTGGTTCTCTCACCCTGCACCAGCACATCTCTTTTGTATATTCGGTTATTTTCACTTGGTGGTTTTAGTGCTCGCTTTGTACTGAGCTACGTGACTATAAAAAATTTAGGATGAGGACAGAGTTCCTGATAATGTATTTAATCCATCCTGGAGGTGTACACACACTTTTGTGCTGCTCTTTGTTTGTATGCTGCTCTTGCATCCTGTCTAGAAAGTACAAGGTAGTAATTTCTTAAACAAAACTCTGCTACTTCACATACCAATTTAATTTTACTGGTGGTATGTGATTTTTCCAAAAAATCACATCCATAAGTGTTTAGCTTTCCAAAATATTTATTTTTCATTCCCAATTTATACACACACACATTTACTTATATAAAACACTTTTGAACCTTACAGTTCACGGAATACTTTATTTTCCTTTCCCTGTGTTCTGAAATCTTATTTTTTACAAGAGGGTCTATCTCTTCAGGTGGGTCCCAGCATCGCAGCACCTGGCATGAGAGAAATGAGAGCTTTCGGGCCCCTTGTTCTGTCTCCTTCATCCTCCCTCCCCTCTGCCCTTTCTGTGGACATCTCGCTGTCTAATGAGGAAACCTCTGGGACCCATGGATGTCATGTTGTGGTTCGTGTGGAGGTACACACTGTATGTGTGGACTCTCTTCAGAAGTTACAGCTGCTGTTGCTTGGGAACTGCCCCTTCCAGGAAACCATTTCTGCTCAGACCTTGCATCTTTCTGTGACTTAGTTCTTGATGGTCAGCACCGGAGATGCAGAAGCAGCCGCGCTAACTGTTGAGCAATTTCTAAATGTTCTATAATACAAACTCCCCGTTTGATTTACTCTGGCAGTCATTTGTGGTTCTTAAAAGCTACCACTATAATTGTGAACAAAAGCAAACCAGAGCTTTGATGTCTGCACAGTTACGTGTAATGTGGGGAAAAATCCAAACCTGTTTTGTAGCTGGTACTTCAGATGTGCAACTAACTGGTCCTTTCTTGCAATATTGAGCTCTTGGTATGTACATACTGTGTTTTTCTTAGATTGTCACCTATGAACTTCTGTTTTTCTGACTAGTCCTGGGTTCTGTTTGTATGTCAGCACAAATTAAGCTGATGGAGCATTATTAATGCTTGGCAAAATAAATCTGGGCACTTAAACCATTTGTTACTACTTTTAAAGGCATTTTAAAAAACCCAAACCAAAACAATCTCAACTGCTTACATGCTCAGATCTCAAAGCTTCTGTTGTGTACTAATATGTACGCATGTTAATACTAGCTAATATAAATACATAAAAACATTAGAAATTAAGGCTTCTACTGCTTATCTAACAAAGATCATAATCCTTGTCTTAGTCACAAAAGAAATCTCTTATCAGTGGAAATAATTTTTAGAATTACAGGAAAAATTGTTGCCTCTGGAGTGGATTTAAAAGATTATCTGTTCTTGTAGAACTGAACTGTATTACTGTCAGAATTTATGGTAAGTTAATACAAAGAAAGATTATTTGTATATAATGTCCTCTTAGTAAAGATATTGGCAAATTTAGCAACAGGATATAAATACACCTACTTTGCAATATACAGAATGGTACCTATATAAAACTCCATGTTGATAGTCAGGCAAGTGAAGCCAAGTGAGTTCTTGGTGTATACCAACTAAATTTATATTACCCGCTTCGTTCTGTTTTAGATATTCTTTCAAACTACCATGGAAGAAATTATTTAAAAAAAATAAAAAGTGAAGTAAGTTTTAGTAGTTTTATCCATTGGTGACATTATGTTGAAGAAATGGAACACATGTTTATAGTTAAATTAAGTCTACATTGTAACTTAAATTTGATATATCGAATGCATGTTTTTGGCTTAAGTGCACTGTTAGAAGTGAATTTATTGGAAGGCATGTTAGAATGAATTGTGGGAAGATGACACAGTGCATATTACTCTTCTTCAAAATGCTGCTTTTCATCATTGTGTGGATACTGATACAATTAAAAGTGCAGTTTCACAAATATGTACTTTAAGAAGTGTTGAGATAAATCCATTGCCAATTGTCTGATGTGTTCCAGGCAGCTGCAAATCCCACAGATGATGTTGGCTCACCCATTGTGAATTACTGCCTAAAGCAAATACATGTCTTGGCATTACAGCAAACTGAGAATAAACTTGCAGATCAGAGACAGTGGTGTACATGAAATTTCAGAAACCTATGGTTTTTCTAAAGCTTTGTTACTGACATCAGCCTCAAAGATACACCACAGGTGACAGAACTACTGGTATCACTTCCACTAAAATTTCTGCAGCTCCCAGTTTTTTGTGCCCTGTCCTTATATGCAAGGCTTTCTTGTCCCTTCTCCTGTGCAGTTTCTTCACCTATGGGCAGTGATGTAGTTTTCACTTTCTTTCCTAGAATCATAGTATGGTGTGGGTTGGAAGGGACCTTTAAAGGTCGTCTAGTCCAACCCCCAGTGTTCGACTAGATCAGGTCTTCTTGCTCTCACACAATAGCATGATTAGTAAAAGTAAAACTTGTTTGCTCTAATCTCTCCACATGAGCTGTTACCTATCCTCACTGCACATGTCAAGGAACACCAAAATGTTTCTCATTTTGTTTCTGTATTTCATGTGCATGTTGCCAGCCAGTGTGCACATGCAAGGACAACTTCCCAGATGCTATTTTTTCTGTTTTTCTTTAAAAATGTTTGCATTACATTAAGCATTTTTTTTCCTTAAACAAAATGCAGCCTTACTGCAATTGTGATGCATAAAAAAAATAATAAACTGTTTGGTGCTTTGGAAGTGAAGGGCATGGAAAAGAAGAGAATTAAATATGATTGATGATCAGAGCTGGAAGGGAAAACATGGGCAGGTGGTGGTATTAACGCTGACAACCCATATGGTTTTTAGTTTACTTACTGATGTGGCTGTCCCAGTGTTCAAATGAAATGTAATATACTCCTCTGAAATGGTATTTCTTTTGGGTTTAGCTGAAGATAAAAGTGCAAGCTTGTTTTCAATGACGCTTCCAGCACAGCAATTTCAAAACCATAGAAAAAAAATTAAAGGATTTCACCATCTAAAATATCCAGGAAATAGATGAGACAGCTTTAGCTGCTAAGGGTTCACTCTCCCTACAGCCTAGAAAACTTACAACATGATATTTAAGGGCACCATCATTTATTCTCCAGTGTAAAATGTGCTGTTCCCCGGTGGAAGCTTTGTGCTCAGGTGTGACCAAGGATCCTGCAAGGTTTCTGCCTGGTTATGCTGTAAAGCACCAAAACCTGGGGCTGACATGAGTCTTCAGGATGTAGGATCTGTATGATTTCAATGGGTCAGGGTAGGTTTCATTTGTGTTCTTTAGTAGCCATGCTATGAGGGCAGCCTGTGCTCTTAGAGGTGAGAAGGAAGTGCCAGCCTCATCAGTCAGAAGGGACTTTCCTTGCTAATCTCTGCTTTCCCAAAATTGCAACCAAGGAGTTTAATCACCATTCTTGCCCTATAGATTTTGTTTGCTTATCTAATTGGCATGTACTCTTCTGTGGTACTTAGTGGGCAAGACATTTTTCTACTTGTCTATGTATGCATTATTGGATGCATTGTTTTTATTTGTAGTTTATTTTCATAGAGTTGGTGCTTCTTGAACATGAAGGTTTTTGTTACAGGATATCCCTGGAGTTGAAATCGAGAAGCAACATCTGGAGCTTAAACCCTAAAGTGAATTGAGTAGAGATCTAGATATATCATAGGCCAATACGTGTTCACATTAACCTGTGGAACATCTTCCACATGACTCATATTTTAGCAAATGACTTTGCCCTAAACAAGGACAACAGTAGTAATCCCACACTAGCTACCCCAGTTGCACATATAACTAGTGTTTTGGAGGGGGAGAGTAAGGGCAATCAATTTGCATTTACTTAGTCTGATTGTTCTAAGCATATTGATGGATATATTGTCTGCATGTTATTCCTGATAGTCACCTATCTCCGAGGTGCAAATATACTGCAGGATCTGTCATGTTACTCACATTCTTGTCTTCTGTGAACAGTCAGGTTTTTTGGTCTTGTTTCTGTATTGATAAGATGAAGAGCCAGTAACTATTTTGTTTGTTTTCCTATAGATACTACATGTTCAAAAACCCTTTTAAAGAAATTGGTGAACCAGTGTGTAATTTATTGCACCTAATTAACACAAGCCAATGCTTTTACAAGTAATTTAATCAGTTTTAAAATGTTGCACGACTCACAAACTGCAGCTGTTTGAAGTAACAGCTAAATTGCAGTGTAATACAAATTAAAATGTATACTTCCATAACCCGCACTTCTAAGTATATGCCAACACTTGTGTTGTGTCCATGTATGTTCCTCTATTAAAAATTGTAATTTTAATTACATGCTTTATATATTCTTTATTCTAGCCCATTAGTTTTATCCCCATGTGTAGAAATGCTGAATCCAAGTAACAAGGTAGTAAATAATACTGGCTTTTAATGACCAATTAAAGCAGCCTAACATCAAAGTTGGCATCAGCTGAGCTTGTAATTCCAAGTACAGATATGCTGTTATTGGTTAGAATAAAATTGTGCGTGGATAGTACCCAGCCAGCCTTGTCTGTACACCATAGCACTCTCCAGAGGCAGCAATACTTCGTTTCATAAACCATGCTATAACCAAAATGTGATAAAACTGGAGACTAAACAAGTGGTTAGGTTCCAAGGTAATGACAAACCTAATACAAAGCCTCAGTGCTCCTTGATGACTTTAGGAGGGGAAATGGTGTTATATTTAAAGAGAGTTCGTTAACTAAGTACTATTAAAAAATAGCATGGGTATGTTAACACCTGCTGTGTCGATAGCTGCTCTAGCCCTGTAGACTTGCTGTCTGTTCCAGATGCTAGCAAAAGTTAATTTTCTGCTTTAAATGCAATAATATAAGACAACCTGTCCTCTCTGGTGAAACTAATCCAATAACGCAGTCACTGATACCTCAAAAACGGGGACAGAGAAAAGTACCACTGTGCTCAGGCTTCGTGCAAATGCACTTGTAATCGATTCAGTACCGGATGTCTATTCGAAAGCTACGAGGAAAGTGGAAGCAACATAGGGAGCAGAAGCAGATAAAAAGATTAAAACATTGAAATTATGGAATAAAGTACACTTGATTAAATGGAAGTTAAAATGAAATGTGAGAAAATGCTGTTTTGAATTCTGATGAACTATTCAAGGTTACGTGAGGAAAGGTAAAAGGAATAAGAAAAAAAAACATATAAAGTGTGTGATAGTGAAATCTGTTAGGCTGTGCAATGATCTCAGCAGACAAAGGCAAGGTTAAAGATGATGGACCAGGCAATACCAAAGAAAAAGTTCTTGAAGGAACTACTTCAAGGGTTACTTGTCCTCTGAAACTCACCGAATTCACTTTGCCAGGCATTGGACAGTGTAGGACTGTAAACCCTTCAGGTAGCGACCATCTCATCATAAACCCCTGTGTTTTTATTTTTGTGGGTGGTTTGGATGTGGGAGGATGTTGTGCTGTGTAAAAGCACATTAAGAAATTTGAAAGAAGAGGAAAATGTAACACTGAAGTAAGATTAAAAGTGCACAAGAATAGAGTGAGGCTAAAGAGGATTTTGTATATTGAGGGAAAAGCTGAAATGAGGAAAAGAGAGGGAGGAGAAGAATGTGGTGGAAAGTCGAGATATATGTCCTAGCTTACAGTAGAGGGTTTAAGTTGGGACTGGCAAACCATGTACAAGTCTCAGTTTTATAAGAAACTGATAATGGAGAGAAGTAAACAGTCCTGCAAGGAGAAGGAGGAAAAAAAAAAAAAAAGGAAAGCAGGCAGGGGGCAGGTGACAGCTTTTCAGGGCTTGCTGGTGCAAGGAGGCAAGATAGCGAAGAGGAATGTGTTGAGGGCTAAGCCACAGCTGAAGGACCCGCTGAGGGTTGGAGTCTGCTTTGTGAGATGAGGCAGCTGTGGTGATGGTGAGGGCATGTGAGCGTGGAAGGGGAGTTCTTCACGTTCTGGAACTACACTACATGAAGGGCTAGCTGATCATGGGGAAAAGGGAGGAGGTTTAGTGTTCTTTAAGGTAAGAGACTAGAGCCAGGAGGAGTCCACACCAAAAGCTTTGAGCGTAGTGAGTGCTCTGATGAATGGAGGAGTGCAACTGCAGGGACACTGGCAAGTCTCAATGCCAACTTGAAAAGACAATCTCTATGTGTCTTATCAAGGAGGAAGAAAATTATCCTAAATTAGATTGATGGGGTACTTCCAGATGAATGCAGTTTAGGGAAGGCATCATTGTAGCACCATTTTTTCTCCAGTACAATGACTGCAAAAATAAAAGCTGTGTGTAGGGAATGAAAATGAGCAATTGCAAGAGGTAGGTATGGCCCTGTGGGGCTCTTGCTCTCACCAGTGGTATGTATTTGTTAAAGCTGCCAAACACGCTTTTTATGAGCAGAATGTAACATGTTTGTGAACTGGCAGAGGGCCTTCTCCTGGTCAAGGGTTAGTGTCTACCTTCATTGCAGAGGTTATGAACCTGTAGGTTTCATGTTCTACTTTGTCTTCATAAGGAGTAAGCTTAATGGGAAATTGGAGAGATTGCTTCTTTCTTTGTCTTCCTGCTTGCATTTGGTAAGAGTTGAAGTTTCTGGTGAGTGAAGTACTGCCTGGAAGACAGTGTTTTTCCCCAGAAACCTTGATGATATCCCAGTTGATTTCACTGTGAGTAGGAGTAAGACCCAAGTCAGAATGAAATTTAGCCCTTTGTAAACAGGCCTAAATCCCATTGAAACTGATGGGGTTTGCAACTTGAATCAAATCTGATTTGCCTCATGCAGTTCAATCCAAGTGCAGTTTGCAGTATGGCAGATGATGGAGACCAATGTTTTACTCAATTGTCCCTCAATATATAGGAGGATAAGATCTGATAATGGATAACTGTTGAAACTTCTTGCAATAGAAGATTCTTTTTGAGGAGGGATTTTAATGAAGTTGAATAAATAATCAAAAATTTTAGAATGTTTTGAAATGTTTTATCCCTTTCTGCGCTTGCTAGACTCTGGCACCACTTTTCTTTTAAGATGTTCCTATAAATGTCTTATGCTAAGAAAGAATTGTGTGATCTGAGCATGATGCACTTGGAGCCCAATAGCTGGTGTATCAAGGTGGATGAGTCGAGGTGCTGGTTGTGGCTTATCTCACATGGCTGCTATCTTTATTGACAAAAGAGGATGGAGGTTGCACTTAAATAAATTATGTACTCTGAGTCTGCTAGCACTTCCCTAGTGATACTTTGGGGAGCTCTCTGCTTCTCTCTTGCTTTTACTGCTACACTAAGGTGCCTGAGAGGTCTGCTTTCTCTTTGAGGAAAGAGGTCATGCTAGAAAATAGGCCAGAGAAAAGAACTCCTCAAGGAACAAAGGGATGTAGGGAATATAATTATTCTTAATAATCTTGACTTAGCTGCAGATAGGGTAGGTGTTACCCAGCACACCTCAAGTTAGGAATATTTGCTTCCTCCAAATAAAAGCTGTCTGAATTACAAAACCATCACACGTAATTCTGCACAGCTTGATATGTAACACTGCCTTTGCAGAATAAATGCTCAAGGATAAATCTTGCATGATGAATAAATCACCTTCTGCTCTCCTTTGCTCTTTCAGGTGAGACGGAGATATAATGTAGAGTCAGCTAACTTGCAGACCTAGCAGGAAAATGGATCTTCTTTCCTGCGTTAGGCATGTCATCAAAGGAGATACTTGAGACAACTCTATTACAGGTGCAGCTGAATCAATAAGGCATATTCTTTTTTTTTTTTTTTTT
>NW_010337243.1:10205-17176 GCF_000700745.2 Antrostomus carolinensis | reverse complement strand
GGTGCTCGGTTGCTGCTGCCGGTTGTAAGCTAGGCTCCCCTAAGGAAAGGTGCGTGCGTTTCGTTTCTGCCGTTGCCAGTAAAGACGTTACCTGATAAGGAGAGACCGCGCCTGGCCGGGCGGGCAGCGGGGCGGTCTCGGTTCCCCGGCTGTCGGCGGGGATGTTAAAGCTCCGCGTGTTAAACGAAGGGGAAGCATCAGCAATAGGCCAGTTGCCTATAAATATTTTTCAGAGTGAGGTGAAACGAGCATCCCGGGAAAACGGGCTCTGCTGAGGTGTCAATAACTTGCTTCAAAGTTACACGTGGATCTCTTGCTGGAGAGCAGAGACCATTCCTAATGTTCTCGTATCTCAGTGAAATCTTTTCGTTTTCCCACGCTTCAACATTGGCAACGTGCAATAGGTTGTTTTGTCTTCTTTAATTTTACTTAATGTGGCAACAGAGCAGTCATCTCTGAGGTGAAAAAATATTAGGCTGTAAAACACCCTCAGCCCTATGAAAAGTGCTGTAGGATCTCGATTTGCATGCAGTAGGCAGTTTATTTCCTTCATGTCTCAAAAAAAGTAAAATATAAATAGTTTTATTCCAATGTAACAGCTTTATTCCAATTTATTCCATTGTCTTCTGTGTTAAAGTACTAAAAAGCTCAAGAAGTTTTCACTTAATTTTTCAAGCGCTCAAAAATTAAACTGTTTTAGTAGCTTAAGTTACTTAGTTTAATCAGGCCTGTACTTAGACTCCTTTGACAGGGCACTGTATCTGTGAGAGACAGTTATAAATTATATTTATGAGTAGAGCTTTGTGCTCAGAGGAACATGACTAGCCAGAAATCACTAATGTAAACAGTGATGCACAATTTATGCAAGCACATAGTTTGCATGTGCAGTTGTAAGCATCTGACACTTGAGAAAATGTGAAACCTGAAACTTGAAAGTCAAGTTTTAGTACTCATAAATTAGTAGAATTCAGAAGGTTTTCCTAAAACATACTGTGAATATCAGTAGTATGTATTCAAAGTGTAATGTAACAGTTTCTCATGGTGAATATTGAAATTTATAAGCAGGTTTTGCGTAGATAGCTGATGTGTAAATATCGTTAGTGCAGCTTTTTAACACAGAATTGTTTAGTACTGAAGAGTGTTTGTGTATGTCTTTGGAAGATTTTAATTTCACTTGTTTTTCCTTTAATAGAGTGCCAACTGTGGGAAACAACTGAAAATGTCATCCTATTTGGCCCAGGAGGTCCACCTCGCTAGAAGACACGAAGAGATGTAAGTATTTGTTTCAGCGCTGTGTCCTGCCTCACAGCAGGGTGCGTTGTGATCTTGTGAGACCTCCCTCACTCCACGTGAGCATTCCTGAACAGTGAATCCTGATTCCCTGAACCGGAGCACTGCCCACAGCGCACTGGTATTTCAACGAGGGGTTGGTGTTCCAGGAGGTGGCACTCTTCCTTCATGAATTAGCATCCTTGATTGCGGCTAAGGGTGTTTAGGTTGATGAGGTTTTTGACTTCCAATGGTGGTACTGGTTTAAGATCCCCATCGTTAACCTGCTGTCACTGTTAAATTCCTGTTTGGGGATGGTAATTGGATTCTCTCGCTCTGCGCCTCGATTATAGAATCGCTTCTTTGTTGCCCTGTAAACTCAGATTGTGAAGCAGATACAGTAATGATTCAGAAAAATTTGCTTTTCTTATAACAACTAGTACTTGCCAATGAGCAAGAGTAGTGCTGATCAAGTCACCCCAACCCACCCTGTCTTTCCTGTTCTGGGAGATTCGGTGCTTCTAAGCACCTTAGCATATGAGGACTGCTGGTTACAACGTTGTAACTTCATACAAGCACAGCAGGTGGTGTCTGCCTGTACCTTTTCCCTCCCCCAGCACACCCACCCTACAGCCGGCTTAATTAGCCCCCTAGTTTTGAGAAAACTGGGTAAGGTAAAAAGGTTATTTTCTAGCTCCTGAGCAAAATGTTCTACCCACTTAGCAAAATGTTTTCCTTTGTAGACTGTCTCAGAGATCAGAGCTGCTACAGCAGATGGAGACTTATCTAGGAGACAAAAAGACTAAAAAGGCATGGCAAACTCAAGCAGCTGATGCAGCTCATAAAAGGAATGCAGCACTCTTAAATGTAAGTTTCTGCATCTACCAGGAACCGTGTTGAAATGTCATGGTTATGTAGCTTAGAGAGTTTTTTTAAAAGCGTTTGCTCTACAGTTATCATTTGAATTCTCCTATATACAGTTCCCTTTCCTGGAACTTGACCAAAAGTATTAAATGACAAGTCTTTATTATCTGATGGCATCACTACCTATTTCCCATGCCCTTCTTATATGAGCCTCGTGGTGGCAGCTGCTACTATCTCTTTTTTTTTTTTTGTTTTTTCTTTTTTCTTTTTTTTTTTTGCAGTACATCATGTAGAGATGCAGCACATGCTATTACATGTCTGCCTAAGAGAACTTAAGAGTCTGGTAAGACTCACAGCACCTTTACACTTTGCTTCAAGATACAGGAGTATGTTTGGGAATAGGGGCTGGCCAACCTATAATGCTTTTAGTCCAGGAGAGGAACTGTTCTCCCACTATGGTTGTGTGAAGTTGTGGGAGAAAGGTTCTGAGTTTCATGTTTTTCTTTAAAGAGTTGTAGGGTGACTTCAAGAATCTTACTTGCAAGTCTGTAAAAGCAGTGTTGGCTGTTTCTGGCTCTTCCTGTTGATGATACTGTTAATAATGTTAGTAGCTGTTTTACGTACCTGTTGACATATTTAGGTAAGATTTGTTTTTCCTAGATAAATCCAGCAGACGTTTGAGAATGGGCAGTTAAAAAGATCTAGATTTGATGGCAAGGACTGGAATGATAAAACCTCTCCTGGAACCCCTAGCTTAGGCATCTGAGTTTGAAGAGATTGCCCTTGACCACTGACATGAGCATGCATTTGAAAAATGTTTGCCTATTGTTCAGGAAACAGCAGAAAAACATACCTCTTGTGTATTTTTCTTTAAACTCTTCCTTATTAAGGATCCATATTGCCTGTATTGTGTTCATTGAAACAATAAGTTTTACTCTAGAAAATTACCAGATTAATTTGTGTCACTGAAAATTTTTGGTTTCTTCATGCAGAGAGCCTGGTTACGATTTAAAATGTTCACATTTTGGGCAGGTATAATTCCATTGCAGACACTTTTTGTATTTAAGTGGAAGTCGTATTTAGGGAGTGGCAGATAAGGCAGAACAGTTAATCAGGGATGCTGCCTTAACTGTTCTGTGTCAAGGAAGATTTTTCAGCTTGGACTCTGGTAAACTGGTGCATTCTGGGCAATCACACCCCTCTGTAGTGGGTATAGATAAGTGTAGGTGCTCCAGTGGGAGGCTGGGGAGAAGTAGATGGGTTTGATTATTTTTCCATAGTTCATGCTCCACTGATTTAGTAATTTCAGCCATTGTAACTCCTGTTTTCCATATGCATTTCATAATAGATTTTTATTGCATAGATATAGGTTTTTATAAATTATTTGTATTTTATAAATGCATTCTCAGTTAACTCATACAGGTGAACATAATAAATGCAGGGTATATTTCTGCATGCTGAGAGCTTGTTGTATTGGAAATGTTAACAATAGCTCAGACATATACAGAGTGTAAATATTTTTGCAGTTAAACAGATATTTGCCATCTTCTGTCACATCCTCAAAATTGTTCCTTTCAAGTGTCAAAAATGTTGGTGTTTGTACGGGGGAAAAAAAGCAAAAACATATGTATCAAAACAAATTCTGTTGCAGGATAAAGTAGCATAAATCAGTTTAAATCTATTAATTTTATACTAGTTTTAACAGGCATGCACTCCTGCAGATGCTTTCTGATAACAGAAGAAAACAGGAAAAAAAAAAAAATCTATGCAGAATAATATAAGAGAAGCTTGAAAACAAGACTGATTAATGTGCCAGCTTCAGAATATTGTTCCTGATACCAGGCACTGTACATTTCACAGTTACCATGTGGAGAGTTGTTGATTTGGCCTACTCAAAAATACATGGACATGATGAAGTGTTATTTTTTTATTTGCATTTCTGGTTTTCTGCATGTAAGCAAAATCAGTTGTTTTCAGTGTGTGATCATAGCAAGAAGACATTTTTATTTCTCTGTGCTAGTTGATATTTACGCACAGGAAAGCATTTCAAAATTATTTTCTAATTGGTAGGAAGCAAGGAATTAAACAGGGGCTTTTTTTAATTTAAATTTTAATGTGATAAGCACTTGTTCAGCATTTTAACATAATTATCAGTGTTTTCCTTGATGTCTTTAGAGGGAGACTGCAGATTAGGGAGATCTGTATCATTTGGTAGTTATATAATGTTGTCGTAATCAAAACAGAAATTAGACTAGTATTTATAATCTTATTTATGACGTTTGTTTGTCAGTAGTATTTATTGTGCTTAGAAATATGTAGTACTGTGCAACAGCTTATAACATGAAATAGAAAATAAAGAATATGCTATATAGTAGTTAGTAGTGGGAAGATAATTTAGACCCAATTTACTTTCCTTTGCAGGCATGAAATTCTGGAATTATTCAAGTGGGATTCTGCCTGACTGATATCAATATAAATGACAGCTGAATTTGGTCCCCTAAAAGTGATGTGTGTGTCATGTATTCTGTTTTACCTCTGGGGAAGGGTCTTGAATTGTTTTTGTTGCATTCCTTGTGGTTTTAGGGGAAGCGTTGCAAGATGCTCTCTTTTTTGGGTACTGTGACATGTCGGATTTGCTGTGTTTTCCAAAGAAGTTTACGCTGCTGACGTATTTATTTTTATATTGATGACAGGGATTTCTTTTTCCTGCAAAGCTTACCAGTTGTATGGGCACACAAGAAGTGCCATCTAATCTTTCAGTACTTTCAGTTATTTTCTAAAGCATACTACACCTTCCAGCAAAAATTTCTTTCACTGTCTGTCATTAAGTCAGTATTCTGAATGACAATAGACTGCACAACATACAAACTCGAGTGAGCAACGAAAAGACACATCCAATATCTAGGCTATGCCAAAGTGACCTTCTCTTCTAAACATATATGCACAACTGCTGTCTCCTTTCTTGCCTGAAAGACACTCATTTCCTATCAGCGTAAACATTCCAGTGCTTTAGCTGAGTTTATAAAGAAGTAATGATCTTGATTTATATTCTTCCTTCCTGTGAAAATCCTGACAGAAATTGGGAAGAAGGAATCAGAAAGGAGGAAAATCCTATGGAAGAATATGAAGTGAATGTTACTGATTGATCCTTCTTTTCAGTGTAGTTGATAACTTCTCCAGGCTTGGTTTGAGCCATACTGATAGGAGCTTCATGTGGTGCTATTTGTGGTGTGTCTGTTCTAAGTACATGCAACAGAGAAATTCCTTCCTTGGGTTACATAAGTCTGTATTGTCCTCTGTTATTTTGTCATTGTGACTTCAAATGGCTTCCATCTTTGCTCGTATTCCCCCTTTGTGTTTATCCCCTGTTAGTCTTTTCTCACCTGAAAAGGGGCAGCCGCTTGCTATTTCCGAGGATTTGGGTGAATCTGAGACTTAGCTTGCTCTTTCTCAGACATCCTTTAGCTTCCTACAAGGATATATACACTTTGCTGTAGAAAAGGGAGAACAGTTTCACTTGGATTCTGTTTGTCATTATGTACAAGAGGACACAGTCATGCTGTAGAAGGCATTAATGAAGTAAAATAAGATGAATACGGTAAACTGAATGAACTGAGTGTATCTGTATCACTAAGGTGAGCTGCAGCTAACAGTAAGGCTGGGGGTTTTTTTTGCTATTATTAATCGTACTCTACTGAATTTGAGTCATATTTTTCAAATGAAACTTGAGTTGAGCACTGTTTACTTATTGATGTGTTCAGATTGGCTATTATTCAATACGAGTAATCATGTTTGGTCTCTCTTGTGGATGTGCTCCTCCAGAATCTCACTCTTATTTCAGCGGCAGTGGTGCTGAATATTTGGGAAGTCCCTTTGGGGAATTTCCTCTCTCATTTAGTTTTTCTGTTGTACTCTTCACACCCGCTCTCTGCTCCCAACTCTGCCATCTGCTGTGCTTTCTTTCCCCCTCCACTCTGTTCAGCTTTGGCTTCTTCACACCCCACTCCCACGTCCCTTTCTGTCTCTCTTCATCTGCCCACCACTCAATCTCTTCAATGTTTGGGTATGGAACTAAGCCCACAAGAATGGGTCAGAACTTTAAAGGGGGAGGGCGGTTAGTTTGGGAGGGGGGTGTTTTGATTTGTTTGTTGCTGTTGGTTTTTGGTTGTTTCTTTTATTTTTTTTTTTTCTTTTTTTTTTCTTTTATAGAAATAAATTTAGTCCTTTGTGAATCCAGCACACATCCACTGGACAAGCAGAAACCCAAATACTGGGGGTTTTTTTGTAAGAAAGCTATGTGAGGTGCATTGTCATCCAAGTTTGTCTGCTGAACAGCTTGCTGCAGCTCTACATTTTGGTGCACATGTTATGCATGCATATTAGCAAGTCATCTTTGTCTTGAGGAGTAAAGATCTTGCACATAATTTGCCTAGTTACTTTACAGTTACAGGAGCTAGAATACATACTTCATGCAGCACAGAGAAAACCATTCTGTTCTCCTCATTTTTCTAAGTTTCAGAAAACAGAATTTAACTGTAATATACCCTAGTGTCCAGAAAGAATAATGGTGTTTTACAGCAACAGTCTTAAGTGGTCATGAAATTTATTCTTGTATCCAAAAGATGCAGCAAACGTATTTAGAAACTGTAGGATGTTAGTCTTCCTAGTACAAGTTGGGTTTCAGAATGACTAAACAGAAAGACTTGAACTTCACTGTTATTATTTGAATGCTGTTTAGCTATAATGAGTACATTTACTTAAATGTCTTCATGTGAGTGTACATGTTTAATATTCCCAGTATTTGTTTTTAAAATGTACTTTGCCTGTGTTTTAGGATA
>NW_010337243.1:4704-10173 GCF_000700745.2 Antrostomus carolinensis | reverse complement strand
AGAGTGTATTTACTTCCACATCCCGATACTGTTAAGTTAGAAGTAAGTCCTAGAACTCTGTTTTTTCATTTGCTGTTTACCAAATATTTTTGCTTTTTTTTCACCCTGAAGCATGTTCTTTAAGTGAAAATAATTGATTTTAAAATCCAGTGACTGGTATAGCCAAAGGCCTGTGTACTGTGTAGGAAGCTGAACCTAAATTCTGGGGCAAGGTTGCTAGATTCTGGAGCATTCTGGTGGAAATATTTAGCAGCTTTCAAATCTATACAAACTTCTATTTAAAAAAAATGAAGTCAAATATAAAAACTAATATTGTGAATATCAGAAGATTACTGTGTTTATGTCAGAGCTATTTAGCTTGTTTTATATGATCATCTCATTCTCAGTTTGCCACAGATTGTCATCTTTACATTTCAGAGTCAACAGTTTATCAGCACGAACAGAGAAACTTGCACTTCTCAGAGTTATTTTATGGTTGTATGGGAGCTTATGAAAAAAAAAACCGCTGCAGCAGGAACATTCCATTTTTACTTCTTAACCTGTACTCCCTAAAACGTTATTTAAAGATATTCTGAGAACTAAATATTATCCTGATACAACATAACAAGTGTAGTTCCCTCATCTGCAGACTGTTTTATCAGTATTGTGCATTGATGAATGAATGATGAGGACAGAAATAGTCCTGGGAACAGGAATTGGAGCACAGCTCTTCCTGATCCAAACTAAACATCTTAACTCCAAGATGAGTCAGATTCCCACTGAGGTTTCTTGCACTGGTGGCTGGTGGGTTCTTTGTTGTATGGTGGCTTAGTTTCCCCAGGTGTAGTAGCAGGCAGTGTCCCACACGAGTTTGTGTGCTAGGGCACTGTCACAGGAGGGGAAAGGTATAGATTTTAGCGCTGTCAGCCTGTGAAGAGAAGCGTATTGTACATTAGTTTCACACCTGCTGGGCAAGTGTTGTAATGCTTAGGCTTTTAGTTAAATGAGAGGCATCACTTCTGGTTACTGGTAAAAGTTTTTGTGTGTCATTGCATGTTGTAAATAGCCTATTCCTGTCGCTGTGACAAGGTGCACACTGAGTGTGCCCATTCACTGATTGATTCATTTTTATTTTAATTTTTTTTTTAGAGATTTTAGGCAAAAGGGTACATTTTTCCTGGATATCTGTACATCTTGAATAATGCTAAGAAAGATGCCAGGCTACTAATACACAACCTATTTTGGCTGTGTTCAGGGCTTTCACGGCACCTCTAGAGCTGTTTGGATCAGTTTTGGACTGTCTCTCGGGCTGCCCTGTGGTAGGTGTTGAGCTGCTCGTGGGATGCAGACTGAAGTCCACACAAAGTGGAGAATGCAGAGCAGTTGCTTGTGACTGCAGAGATTTCTACACTCTGCAGTGGTGGTTGAATTTGAGAGAGAACAGAATTACTATTTGAAGGAGAAGATACTATTTCAGCCTTTTTTATATACTTCTAGAGAAGAGTGCTATAAATAGTGGGAAAAGAAAACTTTCTTTCATGGTACAAAATTCTTGTGCATGCTTTGTTCCAAAACACTTCTGAGCATATTTCACTCAACCATATATGTGTCTGTATTAATATACTTTGAAAGTTATGGCTATAATGGATCCCCAGCTTGCTAAGTTGGAGTAGTTTTGTGTGACAGCACATATGCTTGTCAAAAAAGATTCTTTGAGTAAATCTGTTGAAGAAAATATTTTTGTAAATCTGCAAGAGCCATAGTTATATCTGAGTTACTTGTAAGGATCAAAAGGATTAGCCAGGAATCTAATGCTCTGCAGGGAGATGTTCAGTTTTGTGGTACACTTCTCCAATATTATGTACTTAAGCACGTAAAGAAAAAAAGGCTCAATACATATCTACCATAAATGTTTTCTGGTACAACTACTACTTTTTTTTTTTCTGAATGGACATCAATGTTTAAAAATACTTACACTTACTTAGATGGATGGAATAAAGTGTAGGTCTTTGATCATGGTATTTTGTGGGAGGAAAAAAAAAAGATACATGGCACTTAACATTTTCTTCAAAAATCTTACAAACAACAAAGTTATCCTTAGGATACCAACACAAAAATTATGAGTGGTATGTCCATTGAACAGGTAAAACTGAAGTTAAATTTATTACCCAGAGGCACAGGGTAATGCAGAGAAAGGGTTAGATAATCCTCAGTGTTTTTCTTAGATAAGTATACAGCTTTTTTTTTTCCATTTGTGATCCAAATACTGGAGCCGATTACTTCAGCAGTGATTTATCACATCTAAAATTTTACTCATATATTTTGAACTACGTTACTGCAAACTTTCCTAGGATAACCAATTTACAAAGAGCTTTTTGTTTATAACATTAAAGATATGTTTTCTACTTCAAAATTAAACTCCACTAACATACATACTTAAATATAAAAGCTGCTTTTGGGAAAGTTTATTATCACAGAAACTATTTTATTAGAGGTACTGTGAGGGTCTCAGCTGATTTCTTGCTTACCACAAGAGGGCACATTCAGTCACTTCGCAGTTCATGCTATGGAATAAAATCTTTCCAGACTGATATTTTGTATCATACAAGAGGTCTGAAAATTCATGTGTAAGTACATTGTTCTTTTCTGAATTGCTTCACTCATAAGGCAATATTTAATAATGCATTGCATATTTGTATTGTTTTTAAACAGGCTGACACAAATTTTGAAATTAAGTTTAATTTTTTTATGTCTTTCTCAGACTCTCTATTGGGCATCAATAAAAGAATCTCTTCCCAAATGGGAAGAGTTTCTTTTAGGAAGAGCAGAAGTTCCTATTGGTTTTAAGAAAATGGATACTACAAAACAGAACATAAGCTACCCAGAAGAAGATTCACAAAAATAAACACTCTAGTTCTTTTTATTTTGTAATTTAGGGCTTAAGCATACAAGATCATCCACATCCAGCAACAGAGAATCATGTCATTAAATTGTAATGTAAATAATTTTAATTAAAATGAACTATATTGGATAATTTGTTTCCATTGTCACACTGTGTACAATTCTCTATTTTTATCCTGTAATAGAGAAGCAATCCTCAAAGGGGCTTTCAGGATCAAAAATGAGAAACCCTGATGTATAGAAACCCACCAAAGAAATTGCTTTTTCAGTATGAGAAGTTTTAGGTTATTTTTAATTCTCTGCTTCTACATGTAAGTGCGATAAGTAAAGACAGATCCGTGCACTACCTTTCTTCACTGCAGTCATCTGTGCTATCTGTCCCTTTGTGGATGAGGGGGAAAGGAGGAAGTTGCTGTTAACAGGAAAGGCAGGCTGTTTGCATCGGAGTAGCCTTGGTTTAGCACCAGGAATCTGTGTAAAAACCCTCATGAGAGCAGTTGTAGAAGGAACACCTTGAATTTCCACATCTTGCTTTCCCTGATTTTTGTCATTGCAGCTTTTACTGCTTCGGCACCTCTCTCCAATGACCACTGCTGCTTCTCCCAACCTCCTGCTCCCTGCTTTGTGTTTCCTGTCTAATGGGGGGTAAAGACAAGAAAAAGAAAAAGTAAACGAATCTCTAGGGATTTTTTGCTACTTCTAAACTGCTCTTATTGCTATTTTCTTTATGTTGATACAATATGCAAGTGAGAACTTCTCCTTAGGCATGAAAAGTTTGAAAGAAGCAAAATGAAAGGTAACTGGCAGTAGGTGTCCAAGAACCCAGCATATATAGAAGTCGAGGAGATATTTTCATTTTCAGCTCCTCAGCTTCCTCCTACAGAGGTGCAGGATCAGTGAGTTTTGGTGGTACAGTGGCCTAACTCAGTATGAAAATTTCACTGCTCTAGTGCAATGCTTTTTAAATTAGCAGTTCAGTAGAAGATCCTTCCATGCATGTGACTTGGCCTGCAAGAATTTTCATCCTTCCTAAGAAAGGAAGCCTAGAAAAATAATCCTTTTTTTTTTTTTTTGTTTTTGTTTTTGTTAATTAAGAACCTGGATTTAAGTTAATGTATTGTTAAAATTTAATCTCATATGCAACAACATACCTCCACCCCCAATCTGGAAGTAGGAGAAAAACAAATTTACCTCTTCTATTGTTTGATATGAAAATGTAATTATTACAAATTTTGCTGAGCTACTAGTGAACTGATCTACACATCTCCATGCTACATAGAGATAATATCTATTTTTTAATAGTAGGGATGCTTTAATGACTTTTTATTGAAGGTGAGATACTTTTTATCAACGTTTCTCATAAATGTCCTGACTGGTGTGGATCTGTGCACTAAAAAGCTTGTGTTCATTTAGTTAATTAAACATAGTTAAGTTATTCACTGATTAGCTGTTCATGGGGAGTTTATGGTCCTGTGAGAACTAGAGAACTACCTTCTAGCTGAAAACTATAAGAAATCTTTAAGGACCGATGCTGTTCTCCATGAAATGAGGCACTCAGACTGAATTCACATCAGCTGAAGAATCACTGACACAATAAAATAAAAACTTCAGCTGTGATATAAAATTGTTGTATGTCTTCAACAGGAATATTAAGAGTTCATTTAAAACTTTATCTATTGAAGTGTCCATTAAACTGATAAGTTTTTACAGAAACTGCCATCTTAGAAATATCCTGTTGAGTGGGTGTTGGTGTTTGTAACAATAACGTTGTTTTCATAATATGTGATGGCAGATTAGCACGCTTCTCTGCAGTGTTGTTAACAGTTGTAATTAAGGAATAAACAGTAAAGGGTGTCAGTCCGATGACAATTTCATCTATAGTGTCACAATACAAAATGTCACAAAATATTAGAACTGTTATATAACTACAAAAATATCAAATTAGGCTTTCATCTTACAAGCACAGAGCTTAAGAAAAAGAAAAAACCTGGCATAGAGACCGTTGCAATTTTATACCTACTCAGTGTTCTGTCACAAAGACAACTTGGTAATATTTTCTTCTGTAAGATCACAATGTGGTTCTCAATCTGATTTAACGGGAATGTGTATGGTTCTTAGAATTGTACAGCTCAGATTTAAAAAGAAAATAATTGGAACCAGTTGAGCAGACAAGAAGGGAAGAGCTATTACACATGATGCCCACAATGAAGGCATGGGTGAGCAGTTAGTTGCTGACAAAGACTAGGATTCATCCTGATCTTTGCATCGAAAGGGAAATCACTTAAACTAAAATCTGGGCTCCTAAGTACTTTATACTTAGCATGAATAATCTGGGTCTTTATCTCTTTGGACTCCACCTAAACACGGAGGCAGTGCAGATGCTCACTGTCTCCTTGCCCCTTGGAAGGAAAGCGGAGCCTGGGGACTATGAGGACGTGGCAGCTGGATGAGCGAGGATTTTTTAGCGTGCTGTGAAAGGCACCTGCAAGCAGCGTTGGTGTAGTTTCTGTGCCGTAGTTAACAGCTCAGATGCTGTTTCTGATTATTTTGTTGTTATTGGGCAAAGAGGTTAAGATTAAATTTAATTAT
>NW_010337243.1:0-4666 GCF_000700745.2 Antrostomus carolinensis | reverse complement strand
GCTGCATATCTTTAGAAGCAGCAGGACAACTAGTGCGTGGAAAATTATATAGGAACATGGCCAGAAAAGGATAAAATGAAGAGAAATGTTTAAAGCAAGAATGTGTATAGGTGAGTGCTCTCAGAGACAAGGGCCTTAGTGTTGGATTGTGGTCTGATACAAATAAATGCAATTGTGTGTTGGTGTGAGACAGCCCAGCAGTAGGGGCAGGAGGCAGTGGGGCATTCAGGGACAGGAGCGAGCGGCTCCTGGTTTGGCACAGACCTTGGGCCATGCAGTGGCAGGGAACATAATTGTATGGTACCTCCTGTTACACTTAGATTAGTTGAGTGCACAGTCTAATTTGCTATGGCTGATCTAGATTGCCACTTGCCTTTCTCTAGATACAAATTTGAGAAAGCGAATGTCAGTTCAGCTTGTGTGTTTTAAAAAATGAATAAATAAATAAAGTCCAGCAAACTGATTTATATTGTTATGGTTTAATATCAGGTTTAAATAAGATCTTGAATGGGTATTCTTCACCAAGTCAAGGCTGTTACTTCAAGCATATTCATTCTATGTAGTTATACCTGATTTTATCCCAAGCATATATATATAAGATGTGTATATATATGTTACATTTTATGTATGTATCTTATATAATTTCCACCCATCTTGGGTAAATATTTGTTTGGGTTTTTTTCCCCTCAGACCATAACCTGTTACACTGCATTCTTGACTTGCTGCTTGCCCTTTTTTGTTAAAATATACATATATATAAGCTGTAATGGTCCTCAGAGCCTGTTGCTTCTTGTCCTTTTCTGGTGGGTGGGGGGAAAGCAATTTGAGCGAAGAGCAATAAGGAAAACCAAAGGTTTTGTCTGTTTGTAAATTAATCTGAGAATCTTACAAGAAGAAATAATTAATCATCCTTTTTTAGGTCTATGTGCAGATGAGTAACCACAGTACTAACCCAGGAGCACAGCCTGTTCACCCATCTTGTCACCTCTACCATCACGTTCCCGAGCTTTTTACTTTCTCAGTTATTCTGGCTGTGGGGGCAGTAGCAGAAGGCATGTTAGTTTTCCCGAGCATAAGACATTTCTTACTCTGCAGAATCTTTCTTAAGCCTATTAATTTCATTTGAGAGTAGGTATGAAATAATAAGAGGATTTAGATGCGTGATATTTGACACTTACTATGGTGTCCTCTTGACTGTGTTTGTTCAGGGTCATGTTTTCATAGAAGCTGGGAGCTAGATTTTAGGCTGAGCTTATAGTTCTTCCTTCCTGTCTTTTTCATTCCCATAGAGCAGATCAGGGATGTAGATGCACAGTTTGAGCTTGTTGGTACTGAAAAATAGGAAAAGCAAATTTGAAATGGAATGTACTTTTAGAGGTTACATCTGAAAGAAAACATTATTTACTCCATAATGGTAATTTTCATAATATTTTAATAGTTGTGTTCAGATACAACTTGACCTTAAATATCATCCCAAATGCAAGCTGTTTTAACATATTTGTAATGCTAAGGTCTTCATTACTGTAATATTCTGTTTGCTCAAGGATTATAATCCACGGATATAATGTGTTACAGTTGAAATAAAGCTTTGATGCTGTAGTCACTGGCTCTTGGATTTCAGTGTTACATGCACGTATGAGTTGGATGTACATTGGTCCCTGATGCAGCCAAGTGTGTGGACAGTGAGTGCGCTGGTGATAAATACTTTGATTAAGCACAGTTTTTTAGTTTCCTGGGTTTTCCTCTGACACTGCTCTGAAATATTAATCTGCTGAGTGAAGTTTAGAATCTCGGAAGTTTACTGCTGAAAAATCCAAATATAATGAATCCTAAATAGATTATTTGTGCTCTTCCTGCTGTTTCACAGTAACTGTTTGGTAAATTACTTCGGATACGTGATTACTAGCGAGATACTGATAGAGATACTTAAACCCTTGCAAGGGAACAGGTAGAAAAAACCCCGCGATTCTTGAGTGCATCCTCCTGCTGTGTGAAGCTCTTTGTCTTTGCCGTAAATAGGGTGATTTAACCGGGGAATTTGCTACTTTTAAACACAGCTGAAACAGCTCTTGAAAATGTCCTAAATTGTGGGATATGAAGTCTTACAGTTGTATCTTCTGAGTTACTTCGCACACGTTTGTTTTTAACGCTCACAGATAGGAAGTACGCTCGCTCCTTCCCCTAAGTTTTATCACTAGTGATGATGATCTTAAAAATAAATGTGTAGTGTTCTTTCTCCTTACTCTCAGTCGTATCACCTACCAGAAAGCCCTAATAGGCAACAAAATAGTGTGAGACAGTATTTACATCACACTTTTGAAACAGATTCAAGCAAAGCCAGCTGCCCTAAGATTATTTTTCAAATATATTGCAAATTAATAAAAGGAAAATTTTGCCGTCCTTTAAGTAAATTACAGTTTCCTTGACTAATTACACAGTGTGAAGCCGCAGTAAATTAGTACCTGCCTCACAGCGGCGTTGGGAAATGTAATTTCGGTTTCCAGACTTTGATTTCTTTACCCATTTAGTTGGTATGTGTTCCCAATAGCTTCATTCACGGTGCTCTAACTGTTGCTCAATAAAAGCTTCCGGAGGATAATTTGCTTAAAGCGAACCACACGCCTGCAGCTTTGTTAAGCGCGATCTAACCTGCGCGGACTCTGCCCGAGGGGAAGGGCTGCTCCCAGCCGAGGAGTGACAGCCCAACCCAGGCGGCTGGGAGAAAGGAGGGGGGGAAAATAATAATTAAAAAAATCTATGTCATTTCCCGGTGTGGAAAGAGATCGCTGTGGGCGCGGGGAAGGGCTGAGTGGGAGGACAGACGGACGGTGGTCGGTCGGTCGTTTCAGGGCGCCGGGAAAGTGAAGGAGGAACAGGATGTGTGTGTCCGAACGGCGCCGAGATTCCCAGGGAAGCGGGTTTGATTCCTTGGAAACGTTTGTAATAACGATCGTAACGGTGGAAAACGTCCCCGTAAATCCATAAGGGGAAGGGTCGTATATGTGAACGAAACTATCGCATCCCCTCGTCACCTGGGAACGCCCGGGGTTTAGGCTGAGCTTAAACAACCGCAGCCGCTTGACACGATTTCTCGGTC
Organism: Antrostomus carolinensis; assembly: GCF_000700745.2. Taxonomy (NCBI): domain Eukaryota; kingdom Metazoa; phylum Chordata; class Aves; order Caprimulgiformes; family Caprimulgidae; genus Antrostomus; species Antrostomus carolinensis. The sequence goes on along the minus strand of NW_010337243.1, from coordinate 1,569 downwards.
GTTTCTTTTCATCAAGTTTCCGGCTACACTTGGCTTTTTCCTCTACAATCAGCTTTCTCTTGCTGGATTCATTCAGTGATGCGATAATCCAATGTTGGTAATATCTCAATTCATTAACATAATGAATCAGAAGGAAGAGGCTGATTATAAATCAGAAAGCTTCTATTTCTGTTTAATATCTTGGCAACTGGCAGCAGCGAGGAAGAGAGTAGCAGGAGTATCAGACAGTGAGCGGGACTTGGGAGGTCTCAGGTGCTCTCCCTGCGATTTAAAACGCCTGCGCCCTTCAAAGGACAACCGTGCCCATTGCAGCGAGGCAGCGGCGCTCATTTGGGGAAATATTTGGCTCCTGTGGCCTCGATCTTTGTCCTGGTTTTGTTCCAAGTGGTTCAAAGCGCCCAACCCCGTTGTCTTTGGGCGAGGGTTTCGCTCCCGGCCGCCCTTGGCGGAGCAGCGCGGAGGGCTGGGGCTGCCGCCGCCCCCCTCCCCGCTCACCACCGCGGTGGCCCCGGTTGTTTGTATGGGCCGGGGCTGCTCCGAAAAGCTCCCCGAGGAGCCGGGAGAGGCGAAGCCGCGGTGCTGCCCTACACCGCAGCGCTGGGGGTCCGGCGGGGTGCCCAGTCCCTGCCCCATCGGCTGAAGGCACCCCTGCCCCCTGACCAGGTCACTTTTAAAGCTGCTCACCAGCCTGCGTCTTCTGCAAACGCAGAAGGTAAATATTTGTACGAAGAGTAAAGTTTTGTGTTATTTTGAGTTCATAAACTCTGAGACCCGACCCTTTTTCTGCGCCCCGTGCCTGGCAGCATTTTGTCCCCGTTAAGGATGGGACAAGGCTTTTCCGTCACTAAACACGTTCTTACCCATTTTAAAGAAGATATTTATGGCTTTTAAGAGCACCGGTGACTTTCAGCACCCGCACGGAAAGGCCGTTGGTGCTCTCTCAGCCGAGGGACGGGAAGGAGCAGGGGAGAACCACAGCTCTCGGTGCCCGGTGGCCCGGGGCTCGCTGCGGGCTGAGTCGCACGGCCCAGCTGCGCACTCAGCAGCTGATGGGAGAAGGTAACTTGCCCCAAACGGAGAGAACAGTAATTCAAGTGCTCTCCTTTTTCTTTTTCTTTTTGTTTTTAATTGAGGGCACGTGTTGGGCTCACCTTTCCCTGATTCAATCAATTAAGCAATTGCAAGAGATAAATGAGAGCAGCTTTGGCCCAGGTAGGGTGAGTGGTGGGAGTGTGCCAGGAGCGTGGTTAAAAGATGGGGAAGAGGCAAACTGGTAAGAGCTTTTTTTCCCTTCTTTTCCTTTCCCAAAGACCCCGCGGTGATGGTGTCGGGTGCTGGGCACAGCACTGTGCTGCGGGAGGGCAGGACCTGCAACGCCGCGACTGCCCGGGAGAGCGGCTGGGAGAAGGCGGCAGCACGAGTTGGGACAGGGAGGCGAAGGGTTTAATTCAAAGCTGGCCATGGTGTGAGGTCCGCCCGCAGGAGCCCTGGGGAGAGGAAGGGTTGGGGTGACCGTGTCACTAAGCAGCCCCCCACAAGCACTGCAGCCCCCTCCCAGCCCGGGGGTGG
>NW_010337242.1:0-3036 GCF_000700745.2 Antrostomus carolinensis | reverse complement strand
CTCTCGGCTCTTGTCCTGACGGCGCTGGGCGGTCTCTCCTCACAGCCCTGCTTCCTCAAAGACTGGGAGCTCCACGTCCACTTCAAGATCCACGGAGCCGGCAAGAAGAACCTGCACGGGGACGGCCTGGCCCTGTGGTACACGCAGGAGCGGCTGGGGCCATGGTGCCAGGTACGGAGCACAGCCGGGCTGGGCTGGGGCCTCCTCAGCACTCACAGGTGCCCCGGGGCAGCCCAGGGAGCGGCCAGGGAGAGTGTTTGAGCTCCTCTGTCTGGTTTCACTCGACTGGGATGGCGTGTCCTGCCCTGGGAACAGGCGCTGCAGTCATCTGCCTGGCAATGAGCAGCTCTTACAGCTCTTTCCAGTTGAAGTCTGAGCACAAATTGCGTCTGACAGCTTCTGTTCCCTGTGTTCTGCCCTGTTCCAGGTCCTGTCTTTGGCAGCAAGGACAACTTTCACGGACTGGCTATTTTCCTTGATACATATCCCAACGATGAAGCGACAGAGGTGAGTAGCTCAGGGAGCTCATGCAGTGCTGAGGAGGCTGTTTCCTCACGGCTTTGTGCTCTTAAGTGCTTCACATCCAGATCAAGGAAAAGCCTCTTCTCACATGAGAGTGGGCTGTTCCTCCTGTCGTGGGAGCTGGGAAAGGGAAGAGTTTGTACGTGCGTTAATGGAGATAAAAAGGTCCTTGCTCCATCCTCTGCTGTTGTTGACTGCACAGATGTTTTCAAGGTCTTTTGCCCTCTGCATGAAAGGGTGGCACAGGGCTGGTGTAAACTGCACCGCCTATTAAGTGTAATTAAAAAAATCAGCCTAGGAGTATATTAATCCCAGGTGTAATTTCCAACTCCTCTGTGCTTTTGTTGCTCATCCCATGTTGTTTCTGGCCTTATTCTTTGTTTGCAACCTGGGTGTCTCTAAAAACAAAACTCTTGGACTGGCTTTTTGCTCCAGAATTCCCCATGGTTGAAATACAGATCAGTCCTGTGGGGTCTGGTGGTCCTTTTCTGCTGTCCTGCTCTGTGTTTGTGGATCTTGTTATGGCACAGTCAGAAAATGTTACTGTGGTAGTGAGATCAGTTGCACCAAAAACGTGATACTTGAGTCATAAAGCACCTGGAAGTGACCTATCTCCCTGTTTTGATGCTCACTGGGAGGGGAATTCTTGTCTTGTTGGTCTCTCCTGGCGTGTGTCATCTGCTGACTACAAAGCCCTGAGTGTGGTTATGCTGCTTACATGAGATTTCTGCACATTCTGGGTCCTTTGCTCTGTTCTTACCTGGTCTGGTGCTTACTCTGCATGGCTGGGACGGTCTCATTGCCCTGGCCATGCTGAACAGTGTGGGCTCAGGGGGAGTCTTGATACAGAAGGTCAGAAATGGCTACTCTGCTTTAGCCAGAAGAAGCCCTTGCTCAGTTTTAGAAGCACCTTTACATGGAAAAGGAGTCTTGATGTCACAGTTCTGCCCTCTGTACCCGAGTGTGCAGCGAAGCTGTGGCTCTGTTGCCGTGCCTGGCTGAGGTCCTGCTCTCGCTGAGGTTTCTGACCAGGCAGGGGAAGGCAGCTCTGGGTCTGCAGCCTGAGAGCACCAGCGCTCCCCCCCCTGCAGCGGGTGTTCCCCTACATCTCTGCCATGGTGAACAACGGTTCCCTGACATACGACCACAGTAAGGACGGGCGCTGGACGGAGCTGGCGGGGTGCACCGCTGACCTGCGGAACCAGAACCACGACACCTTCCTGGCGATCCGGTACTCCCGCGGCCGCCTGACGGTGAGTTGTGGCAGGCGCTCTCTGCGGGGTGTCTCACACGTTAGCTGGGGCAGTGCTGAGGGGCACTTGGTGGTGTGGCAGTAGGTGATCTGGAGATGGTTTTCCAGGCTTGACCACCTGCGCCTCCGGCTCCAAAAGAGCTGCAAGTGGGCAGCATGGTGACGTGCATTCTTGGTGTGACGGTCCCCTGGTCTTGCAGGTGATGACTGATGTGGAAGACAAGAACGAATGGAAGAACTGCATTGACATTGCAGGGGTGCAGCTGCCAACTGGCTACTTCTTTGGTGCTTCTGCAGGCACTGGAGATTTGTCTGGTGAGGAGGGGCTTTGCTTGCAGGAATACCTGCTGTTTGGAGCCTGGAATATAATGCTATGGATGCATTGGGTGGCTTTGATGGCTTCTTTTCCTTGAATTGTTAAAATCTTGAAACCTTGTTGGGTAGGGACCTCTGGCCAGAGAAGGGAGGCACCTCAGGGCTAAGGAACATATCAAATTGCTGTTTGATACCTGGGATGCGAGGGTGGCTTGAGAGGGAAGGAGAGCTGGACCTTGGTAGAGCGTGGTCCTAGGAGTGCTCTGAGCACACAGACATCTCTTGGAGCCTCTGACGGTCTTTGGTGCTGATGGTTGTTTCCTAGACAATCACGACATTATCTCAATGAAGCTATTCCAGCTGATGGTGGAGCACCCTCTAGAAGATGAGACTGTTGACTGGACCAAGATTGAACCTAGTGTCAGCCTCCTTAAATCACCCAAAGGTGAGTCTCTGGGCTTCGCCGACCTTCCATGGAGGATTGGGATGCTGGGGCTGGACTCTTAGAGGCCTGTGGGAAGGAGTGGGAGCTGTGAGTCCTTGCAGGAGCCCAGGCTGGGTTGGTTGCTGTAGCTGTTCTTGTCCTTGCAGACAACGTGGATGACCCGACGGGGAATTTCCGCAGCGGGCCTCTGACGGGCTGGAAGGTGTTCCTGCTCCTGCTCTGTGCGCTGCTGGGCATCATTGTCTGCGCCGTGGTGGGAGCTGTGGTCTTCCAGAAACGCCAGGAGCGGAACAAGCGTTTCTACTAGTGAAGACCTGGGCCCTGGCCTGTGCCCAAACCCATCTTTTCTATGGGGAGCTGTAAAAACTGTGGTTTCTAAAAGCTGTTTCTGAGAAATATCAGAAGTATTTTCTTACCTGTCTGTCTGGCTGTTACCCCTGCCTGGCCTTCGGTGCCCGGTGGGTTGGACTGAGGGGGGCAATACCCGCTGGGACCCCCAAGG
>NW_010337241.1:0-1197 GCF_000700745.2 Antrostomus carolinensis | reverse complement strand
TTTGGTGGGCATCTGGCCTCTAGCCAGGGTTGACCTACCACAGCCCCCTATGCCAAATCCCAGCACTTCTTTTTGGAAGTGCCTACACTCCTTGGTCATGCTAGTCAGGACTGAAGGGGTTCCGTCTTCTGCTTCAAGTGGCATCTGCCTCTAAGTATTTCTAGCAAAACTGCATACAGATTTTTTGAAGTTCATTCCCGGGGGGCTTTATGTAGTTTTGCTTTCTGTTGCCACTCTTTTTTTACACTGCCATGATGTGTTACAAGTTAAAACTGACTGACTTTTAAGAATTATAGGATGGTAAAACTAACCCATGTGTGTCCTCTTGAGGTTGCTTAAACAAGGCATATCAACTGATTTAATTAACCTTGCAGGTGGCCTATCTGTGCTGCAGAGATGGAGAAAGTCAGTCTCAGTTTTATTTCTGAGGCCTTGTCTTGAAATTGGCCTTCCAATACCTGAAGGGGGCCTACAGGAAGGCTGGGGAGGGACTTTTTACAAAGGCAGATAGTGATAGAACAAGGACAAATGGGTTTAAGCTGAAAGAGGGGAGGTTTAGATTAGATATTAAGAAGAAATTCTTTCCTGTGAAGGTGGTCAGACACTGGAACAGGTTGCCCAGAGAAGCTGTGGATGCCCCCTCCCTGGAAGTGTCCAAGGACATGTTAGATGAGGCTTCAAGCAACCTGGTCTAGTGGAAGGTGCCCCTGCCATGGCAGGGGGGTTGGAACTGGATGATCTTTAAGGTCCCTTCCAACCCAAAGTATTCTATGACACAGTATGTTTTATTTTGTGTGGCACAGAAGCAAAGTTAATAAAACTCTGTCAAACATAAAGCAGCTCCAGTCTCCTGTCTGGACCTCAGCTACTTGTAGAGCTGCCAAGGTGAGCCTCCAAAGTATTCTTCAGTGTGTCCTGTAGCACGACTATTACTTGGGATTACCTTGGATAATGAGGACTTGATTGTATTTAAGTCTTCCTATCAGTACAATTTCAGTTCCATTTGAAGAAATCAGGTATGTACTAAGCCAAATACGCGATTGGAGTCTGCAATGTTTTATGACCATTTTTTGCCATGGGCGGCAATGAAGGCTCTCAACTGCTTCTGGGACATGTACCAGTGAACGTACAGAGAAATGCCTGGGAAACGTGAGTGTGCTGAACCCAACAGTGAAGGAAAGGCTCTGAAGGAGCCAA
>NW_010337240.1:0-6739 GCF_000700745.2 Antrostomus carolinensis | reverse complement strand
TTGCAGTTAAATGTCCTTTTTGTATCCTGAAAACTCCAGCTATTTTAGGACCTATTAACTACATTAGGACCTGCAAAAATATGTTGTAGATGTGACACAAGTACCTCCCTCCCAAACTGTGCTACACTGACAGCACACACATTATAGCAGTAAAATGTATACAAGACTCAATACAGGCAGTTTGAAGAATAAAAATTGCAACTCTGCTTCATTTGGGTGGAGATATTTTGAATCTCATGGAAGAGAAGTACAAAGTGTCTGCTCTGCTCCTTTTTTTAATTTTTTCCAGGCATTCTAACATTGACATGAAAACACAAGAGGCCTATGAGCTGGCTGTCAAAGGGTTGATACGCCCCATGGGAAAAAGCCCTCCAATAATCACAGCCATCCGATGCCTCCAGTTCATGCTTCCAGAATTCCAGCTAGGTAGGACTGGTGCAAAATGTACTGGGGAAATTTAAGTGTATATTATGGCAAATAAGTCAGTAAACTTCAGTTTCTTATTCATGATTTAATATAAAATAAGTTGGTAGGACTTTGTATCAACTCCTAACTGGTAGTTCCTGCAGAAAATGTAATGATTTGTAGTTTCCAAAGTCACAAGAGCATCTCCTCATTAGATGAGCTCTTTAGTGTGGTGGAAAGACTTTTTGGTAGGGGAAGATCTGGAACCCTCACGTACTGAAGCTGCTACAGTAAATCAAGCCAGCTGTGCACCGAACTCATACATTTTTCCCTACCAGTTCCGGATCTAACACTGAGGCAAGAAAATTTGCATAATGAATACCTATGGGGCAAAATTCTTCCTTACCTCAGTGTTTCAGTGTAAAGCATTTCAGTGTTGGCTTTTTTTTTTTAAAGCGTGGTTTGCTTTTCTGCAGCCAGTCTCCTACTCCTCACATATTATTTGTCTTATTAAAAATACACCTTTTCTTATCCCCTTTGAAATACCTAAATTCCTACATGACTCTCCTGTATCTATAGGTTTGTTTTGTAAAACATTCACTTTGGGAAGAGCCAGCACACCCTGCAGTATTGCAGAAAATCGTAATTAACTGCTGGTGGATATTAAATAATCTCTTCTACCAAACCAGTTGTTTCAGTGTAACTGAGTGATGTCTGGATTGACAGACAAGGTCTGAAATTGCATCAACGCTTTGCTGCTTCTGAAGGAATCTCTCTGTCCTTCTAGAAATCCATTGCTTGCACGAGACTCAGCAGTACCTCCGAAAAATAGTTCATGAGATCGGTCTGGAGCTGAAATCATCCGCCGTGTGCACACAAGTGCGAAGAATACGCGATGGTGTTTTCACACTGGATGATGCTCTCCTGAGAACCCAGTGGGACCTGCGCAGTATACAGAATGCAATTTGGAACTGTCAGCTTAAAGTGAAAACAGAGTTGGAGAAAACACTAGGCCATCAGGATGAAAATCTTCAACAAGATGGATGCTGAGATGGCCCAGGCAGCAGACAGCTGAGCGTGTGCTACGGAGGGAACATCCACAAGCAATCTGTGTAGCACAATAACGCAGCTACGTGCTGACAGCATGATGGACAGCAGAAGGAAAGAGGTTAATTGCAGTTCACTTCCACCCTTTCCTTGAGAGGACTTTAATCAGAGAGGCATTTTTTTTTTCAGTGACAGGCTGTATAATTTTTTTTAAAGCATCGCAAACAGTTCATTAACAGGAGTTAGCTGTGCCAAAATTCCTGTTGACTTCGGGAACATTAGGTTGCTAAGGGATATGAAAACCCATCCCCAAATTGTTTAGCAGCAGGAAATACAGAGAGTGTCTTACAGAGCTGTATTCCCTTGATTGCACAGATTGGTTTGCTGCTTGTGGCTGGCAGCATAACTTACCTGCTATATGGATTTTATTTTCCCTCTGTTGTCCTAGAGTATTTTCTTTCCATTAGTCCTGCTTCGAGACACATAAGAGCTCAAAATCAGATTAAAAGAGGGATGTGCAGGAGAATACACAGCTTACACAAGCAGTGCAAGGAAATGGTTGTACCCACAGTAATTGTGTGGGATGAGGAGAGTGGCTTGTAATAGGGACTGACACATAAGAAATAAACCTGAAAGTGACCTGAAGGGGAAGAGGCTGGTTCTTGGCTCCGTACTCACCTGGGAGTACACTGACTCATTAAAAAAAAGCATGCTGCTTTTTCTTTTTCATTTTTTTTTTTCCTTCTGAGGAACCAAGGGTGTTCAGGGGTCTGTGGTATCTGCTCTGCAGCAGCTCCACGCAGACAGCATGTTCTGCCCTTCAGTGGAGCTCTGCAAGCCCTCTAATACAGTTTGTTCTCTGTTAGCTCATTATAGATGGATCTGACTTAGCAAAAAATGCACCTTTCTGAATTTGAAGTCTGAAGTTGCACTTAACCACTATTACACTATTTTTACAGCCATACACTTAGCTAGAGAGTTTGGAGATTTACTTACAGAAATCAGTAGAAGAGATTTGTTCTATTCCTCTTCTGGATTTGGACAAAGGCCAGCGCATTTTATCCCCCAGACAGACATGAAACAACAAGAAGCAACTCTGGGAGGAGCAGTTAAGAGGGGCTGTGATGAAGTACGTAAGTGGCAGAGTCCAGTCCTATCCTGAAGCATCCCAGGAGCCATTAGCTTAGACCCTGGAATGTTTCCATTGTTCTGGGTTTCCCTGCTCTGCACAGAGCACCTGGAACAGCAGTGGAGTGTAGCTGCCACCATGCGGCATGTACCGTGCCAGCTGCAGAGCCGCAGGGACTCCCCAAGGGCAGTTTGCTCTTACCTCAGCTGGTTGGTTCTGCGTGTATTCATCCTCCGTGGAGAAGGGGCTGGGGTCAGGGCACCTTCCATGGACCTGTGCTAACTGAAGTGTAAACCCATCATCACAGAACTGTGAGTTTTGGAGCCAGCCAGAATACTTGCGTGGCTACAGCTGCCAGTTTTAATACTAGTGCTCCTACAAGGAGGGGAAGAAAACATGGACTTCTCAGTCTTTAAATAGCCTTCAGTAACTTTGGTACTGGAGTATAAAAGCATTTCCAGTTGCTTCTGCCATTGTCAGGCTTAACATTTTGTTTGGAACACTCCAGGCTAAACCAGCTCTTGCACACAGAAAATACCAGCTGAAACAGCAACGTGGGTTTTGAGAACAAAGTTAGCATTTCCCAGTTTTAGCTTTCTTGTGACTTTTTTCCTCCCCTTAAAACTACTCCAGAAGACAGAAGCTTTCTAGATTTGGCAAGAGGGGGTTTATGGTGGGGAGGATATACCTGTAACCATACCCATGAGAGTCCATTCTTACATGGCCACAGTAAATACCCTCCAGAGCAGCACAGCTGCACGTTAGCAGAGACTTCCTTGAATGCATCACAGAATACACAGGCTTTGTCTGTCCCCCTGCTTTAGACCCTCTCCTCACAGCTTCTGTGGCAAAACAAGATACTTATTAGTGATGCTTCTATGCCAGCTCCAGAACCAAGAGCACAGAAACAATTACCTGTTCTCAGCAGCAGCCTTGTGCCTGTTTTCTGGTTTCCAAGTACTACAAAGACAGATTTGATTCAAATTTGGAAATGATGAGCAGACTGCAACACAGGCTTGACTGGAGACCTGGGGGAAACTTACTAGTTGGAAGCTCTTAGAAGCAGAAATGGGCAGGACATCAAGCTTGAGTGAAAAAAGGACAATGGATCTGCAATCAGCAGAGAACTTCATCACTTAGAACTGCCCAAAGCAGCCAAATTTAGTCTGGGCAGTCACCCTCAATCCTAACACCTGACACCGAAACACTCATGCTCTCAACATAATTTTGTATTTAGGACGCTGCTCACTTTCACAGTGACTCTGCATTTGGAGGAGAGTAAAGGTAATTCTGCACCTACCCATTACTGGGGAATTTTGCCACACTGTCTCCATTAAGAGTCCTTAGAAAACATTTGAATAATAGATGTTAATAGCTGCCTCAGAATACAGTTTAAGAATTTGTTTCATGCAATGTTTTATAGGCTCTTAAAGTGACTTACTGAGAAATGTGACAGCTGCTTTATTCAGACTGGACAGTTCAACACAACTTCACATTTTGCCATTTACTACAGAAATGATACAAAACCTCTAGATACCAGAGCAGTTAAATACAAAAATGCAGAACACCCGGACTTATCCAGATTTGATCATAAAACAAAACCAAACTCCCAAACCACAACTTCAGCCTTTTTCCCTCCCTACTTCTGAGGGTTTTTTCTCTTCTTTCAAAGCAGCTATGACATTGCACATTTATATGCCCTCACTTCCTCTATCCATTCAGTATCCAAATAGCCCCTGGATGTTGCAGAGAAGCAAAGGCTTCATGGGAAGAGTCTTAACATCAACCTGAATTACAACTTTTCCAATAAAAAAATTAAAATACTGTTGATCTGGTAGTAGATGAAATTACCCAAGGTCCTACATCCCTTTTCCACAAGCAGGAAACACTTGATAGATTCAACAACTTCCAAAGCTTAGAAATAAGGCTGTTAACCCATATTCTGTTGCAATTCCACATACATACTTCTGAGGCCACCTTGTGTCAGCTCTAAACCGGTACGACACCGAAACACAATGGCCCAGTAACAGTCATTTTTGCAGGACGTGGCTGTCTTCATGTCCAATACTAGTCACTAAGCTCCAGATCGTATTCAGGGTAGAGCTGCTTTGTAGTAACCCCTCGGATAACAGCTAGAAAAGAAAGAAATACCATTGCTTTCATTAAACAAAGATCAGAATAGTCAGAAAAGTTATGTTTTCCTCCCAGCAGCCCCTAACTACCCCACAGAACCTCCCATAGCTAAGAAACCAGTTTAAGGTTTTTCAGCTATGCCCCTTGCTTGTCTCAACAGTTTTCTTTTTGTAAGCATATCAAGAACAAAACAGACAAAAATCAATAAGAGTTATCAAATTTTGGTAATCCATAACACATAACATAAAATACTGTCAAATTACAATTATTCCACCTGTTTAGTTCTAAAAACGTCCCAAGAAAATAACAACAGATGACAGAAGCATTTGTGCTTGCACAAGTGATGGGGTAACATAAACCTAGAATTGAAGAACCTATAAAACAAGCTCTGCCTTCGTGACGTAGTAGCTTCTCTCTCTCTGTCTACATGAAAACATTGACCAAGAAGTTCTTCAACAGCTTTCCCTTTCCTTACCCAGCTTGCCAAGCAGCATCTGTCCAGCATCTTTGATATCATTATACTCATGGAGCAGAGAGATGTGCTTCTCCAATTCCTCCAGGCTGTAGCCTCTGGAACAATAAAATGAGAAAGGTCAAAAATGACACAGCGGGTTTGCTGCTGCGACTGCTGCACAGCGAGTGCTGCCACTACTGACCAAACACAGCAAGGATATTTGAGATACCCAAGCCTGGAAGATCTAAAACAGAGTCTGAAGGCAGCAAGTATTGTTGGTGCAAGTCATAAAAAGCTACAAATGAGCAGATCCTCATTTTGAGGTTTTCTGCCACATCAAGACTTATTAAGAAAAAAAATAAATCCACTGTAATTCTCAGAATCAAGTAGAAACAGGAATAGGCTGTGGTGAATTCAATGCATATGTATCTCTAATCTGCAGCTAGGGAAAAAAAAAATTAAGAAGGTCTGTTTATCCTTGAGGATAAAACAAAAAAGCTTTTGGAACAGCTTCTGTTGTTCTACCATTTCCATTCTAGGCACTAGACATTATCATAGAAAATATCACTCCACAATGAATAACCCACAGAGATTCACTCTCTTTAAAAATCAAGCAGCAACTTTATCCCAAAACAGCTGCTAATAAGCAACAGTGTGTCATAAGCAACCACAATAAAACAGCTGCACTATTCTGCATGTGGTACTCGTCACGCCAGAGCGTTCTTGCCTGGAAAACACCTCTGCTTCTTGAACACAAAGGTTTAACCCACTCACCTCAAGCACAAAACAAGTTTACACTTGATCAAGATGGAACAAAAAAAAGAAACAGTTTTACCTGGGACTAAATTTGGCAGCTCATACAAGTCATGATCTCAATTTTAATTCTCACATGAACAAGCTCTTCTGGTAGCATCAAGTGTTGTAATATAATGACAGTGAAATTTATTTGTTTCCAGTTTACATGTAATTACCTCAGCAACATCTGGGGTAAAGTTAAAATCTTCTTACCCAAGCTTCTAGTAAAACTTGTTTTGCTTTACCAAATAAACTGGAAATAATTCCCTCTTATCTTTAACAGGTCCCATAACTCGAAATAACACTGTAATCACTGTAAAACAACACTGTACAGCACCGTGATAACAATGGCATCGTAAGAGGTCAGCTTTTAGCTCTAATTCCTGGGCTATATTTTGTATTAAAACCAAAAATAATTGAGGCATCACACGTAGCTTGACAAGGACATACTCAGACAATAACTGTGCAATTTCCTGGTCTAGAGCAAGGTCTCTCTGTTTCAGCTCTTCAATTTCAGACCGCAGGGCTTCTTCGTTGGCTCCATTAGGTTGGCAGGAACTTGGAGACGGGATCTGTAGAGCAGAGAAGACATTTAAGTCACTAACTCAGCACTGGATACAGCGCTGGAGGGAACTGATGAGAAAATCCACTATGTGTCACTGGATAAAAAAGGAGGAAAAGGAAAAAGGGACACGGGGAAGCTCAGGTAAAATATTTATGGGTTTATGTAACATCAGCTGCTCCATACCGTATTCTACAGCATTTCATAGATTTAC
>NW_010337239.1:791-995 GCF_000700745.2 Antrostomus carolinensis | reverse complement strand
GTGTCACATCCCTGTGACCAGCACTGCCAGGTTGAGGGTGACATGTCCCCATGAGTGGCACCAGCTCAGGGTGACACGTCTCCATCAGTGGCACTGCCTCAGGGTGACACGTCCCTGTGAGTGGCACTGGCTCAGGGTGACACGTCCCTGTGACCAGCACCACCAGGCTGAGGGTGACACGTCCCCATGAGTGGCACTGGCTCA
>NW_010337239.1:0-543 GCF_000700745.2 Antrostomus carolinensis | reverse complement strand
GGACGGGGCCGGTCACGGGGACGTGGCAGCGCCAGCCAGGACGGCGCAGGTCACACGGGGACACGGCGGCCTGAGCCAGGATGGTGACAGTCACGGGGTGTGGGTCACCAGGGTGGGCTACCACGAGCCTGGAGAGGGCTGGGGACAGGGATGTGGCACCTTGAGCTGGTGCCACTCACAGGGACATGTCACCCTGAGTTGGTGCCACCCATGGGGATGTGGCACCCTGGGCTGGTGCCACTCACAGGGACATGTCACCCTGAGTTGGTGCCACCCATGGGGATGTGGCACCCTGGGCTGGTGCCACTCACAGGGACATGTCACCCTGAGTTGGTGCCACCCATGGGGATGTGGCACCCTGGGCTGGTGCCACTCACAGGGACATGTCACCCTGAGTTGGTGCCACCCATGGGGATGTGTCACCCTGAGCCAATGCCAGTCACAAGGACGTGTCACCCCAAGCTGGTGCCACTCAAGGATGTGTCACCTTGAGCTGTGCCAGTGCCACCCATAGGGACATGTCACCCCGAGGGGTGTTGGTGC
>NW_010337238.1:16658-19730 GCF_000700745.2 Antrostomus carolinensis | reverse complement strand
AGCAGGACCAGGGAAGTCATCCTTCCCCTCTTCTCAGCATTGGTGAGGCTGCATCTTGAGTACTGTTAGACAGTTATTACCTCTGCAAAGGTTTACTTAGACCCTGTTTTAGGTGTTTCATCGTGCTCAGCTTGGTAATGTTTAAAGTGATATTAAAGTCTAAAGTAAATTTGTGTAAGATGGAGAAGAAAGGTCCAAGATCTTAAAAGGAAGACTTAATAAGAATTCATTCTACACAGAACTGTAAGAAGAATGCTTTCACTGGCCAAAATTATTTGTGATCAAATGGAATACTTAGTTTGATCCAAAACTACATCAGTCTTAAATATGTCTTTAAGCATGAAGGTATTCCCAGTGACTTCAAGATGAGTTATTTTCTCCCTCAAAGACACAGAGGGACTTAAATAACTTTACTGGTTCAGAATCTAAACAGGACCATTTAAAATTGTTCTATCAGATGCTAAAAAATTCAAAATTTTCTTATTTGCAAAATATTCTCTCAAGTACTAAGGGTAGAAGCCAGTAAAAAAAAGAGATAATATTTTTCCAAGTAACTTCTTTCATGGGAATACTGAATTGCGGTGTAGCACGTTGGAGATACTAGTTTTACTGTAATTAAACTAAACCTGCACTAGTATTATTAATTTCTTAGTTTTTCAGTCAGACAGACACAGTGAGGAACACTTATCAGGCATTATAAACATAGTATTTAGTAATCTAGAATTTTTAAGGAAAAATAATTTCATATCTGTTAACAGAAATTATATTAGACTTATATCTCCTAATTAAATAACTGATTTTCTTTTAAATTATATTAAAAGGATCTATAACCATGGTTTCATGGACTGTAGAAAAAAAAAAGTTTTTGTTGTATTTTTCTAATTAATTTCTCTATTAAATGAAGTTCAAAGTAACTATCTCTCTTCCTTCTGTCTCCTCTTGATCTTTGAGGAATAATTTATATGCAGGTGACAAAATTATGCTAAAATATATAGATTTTTGTACAGTGTCATTTGAATTATGTTGCGCACGCTTGTGATTTCTAATAAATAATTTATATTGTATCCATTCATCCAGAAAATTCCTTGGTATTTTACTGTCAAAGGAAGGGATGGAGGAGGAAAAACTACTTTTAGTATCTTCATGCTGGGGGGAAAAAAACAATATTTTAGAAAAAGAAAATTTAAAACTGTTTGGAAGAATAAGTGAAAAAGTACAAGGAATACTAAATGACTCATTCTTTATTTCCTCTAGATTCCTTTCTTTTCTTTGTGTTCAGCAAGTGTCCTGGTTTTTAGCTGAAATAGAGCTGGTTTTTCTTTTTAGTAATTAGAAGAGTGATATTTTGGTTTGCAGCCTGAGACTCTCTGTGAGAGACATAGATAATGTACCAGTGTTTACATTTTTGTCACTGGAAGTTAAGGACTTTGTGTTCTGTTAGTCCACAAGCACAAGATTTAAGGGGGGGAGAAGAATATTTAAATTAATAAACTTAATTTACAGTTAGATATGCCAATGGAGTATTCCATATCATATCATGTCATGTCCAGTATATCAGTGAGGGTCTCTTCCTCTTTTAGTTCTCTCTGGCTTTCTCTCAGGCTCTCGTTCTTCTGGGATTGTGGTTTCGGTTCGGGATTGTCGCTCCTCCGGGATTGTTATCTGGGAACAGGCCGGGCTTGGTCAGGAGGGGGGTGAGCTATAACATTGGGTGTCATTCACTTGCATATTTTGTTGTTGTTATTATTCTCTTTATTATTTTAATATTATTAATAGTATTATTTTAAGTTTTCTCTCTATTATTAAACTGTTCTTAACTCATCCTACAAGCCTCCTTATCCTTGCCCCCCCAATCCTCTCCCCTATCCCCTCAGTGTGGGGGGGAAGCAGGTGAACGGCTGTATTGGCTGCTAGCCAAGGGCTAACTAAGTGAAACTATCACAGCAAGATATACAAGTGTCAATTCAGAGAAGCAGCATATGACATGGCCATTGTTTTGATTTCCTTTGACAGAAAAGTTGACTGCTTTCTACTTTCCAGGGTTTATCAGTGGTGAGTTGACCTTTTCAGGATGCCAGGTACCCACCAAAGCTGTTCTATCACTCCCCTTCTCAGCTGGACAGGGGAGCCAAAATGTAATGAAAGGCTTGTGGGCTGAGATAAGGACAGTGAGAGATCACTCAGCAATTACCATCACAGGCAAAATAAATTTTGGGGGAAAATAAATAAATAATTATTGCCAATCAAATCAGAGTAGGGTAATGAGAAATAAAACCAAATCTTAAAAACACTTTTCCTCCATCCCTTCCTTCTTCCTGGGCTCAACACCACTCCCAATTTTTCTACCTCCGCACTCTGAGTGGCACAGGGGAATGGCTAATGGAAGTTGCTATCAGTTCATCGCCTGTTGTCTCTGCTGTTCCTTCCTCCTCAGGAGGACTCCTCACACTCTTCCTCTGCTCCAGCGTGGGGTCCCTCCACAAACCTCTCCAACATGAATCTTTTCCACGGGCTACAGTTCTTCATAAACCACTCCAGTGTGGGTCCTTTCCATGGTTTACAATCCTTCAGGAATGACTGTTCCAGCCAGAATAGGTCCCCTGTGGGTTCACAAGTCCTGCCAGCAAACCTGCTCTGGCATGCACTCCTCTCTTTATGGATCTACAGATCCTACCAGGAGCCTACTCCAGCATGGACTCTCCGCAGGGTCACAGCTTTCCTCAAGGAAAATCCACCTGCTCCAGCATGGTGTGCTCCACGGGCTGCAGGTGGATATCTGCTCCACTATGTACCTCCATGGGCAGCAGGGGGATAGCCTTCATCTCCACGGTGTTCTCCATGGGCTGCAGAGATATCTCTGTTCTGATGCCTGCAGTATCGCCTCCCCTTCCTTATCGACTGACCTTGATGTCTGTAGAATTGTTTCTCACATATTCTCACTCCTTTCTTCAGCTGCAATTGTGCAGGTTATTTTTTCCTCTTCTTAAATACGTTATCACAGACGTGCTACCACTGTTGCTGTTAGGCTCAGCGTTGGCCAGCAGCGGGTCTTTCTTGGAGCCAGCTGGCCTT
>NW_010337238.1:0-16550 GCF_000700745.2 Antrostomus carolinensis | reverse complement strand
TCCCCCCCCCCGACCCCACCCGGCCCCTCCCCCGACCGTAACCTTGCCACGTAAGCCCTATACAACTAGGTATTCTGAGTGTAAATGTGACCTACAAACAGACATCCTTCTGCAGCAAGATACCTAAATCACAAAGAAATGTATGCATATGTGTGTACCTCTGTATCTTCAAGCTAATTACTGTGGCAACTAAACTGACATGTTAATAGAAAGACTTTGTAAATATGAGAATTACAGGGATGGTTGAAACAAACCATTGATTGTTTCTGGTTTACAGGGTAGAAACTTGTTCCAAATGTGGGAAGCAGTTTAATAGAAGAAACAGAATAAGAGAGGAGAGGAATGGAGAGAAACACAGTGCATGACTTGAGAGGAAAAAGCTGAAAGTAAGATAAAAATATTTTGTAGGACCTTGAGGATAAAACTGAAGTTTTGAAGTTGATATTCATGTGTATACACACTGAGATGATGAAATCTGACTGCTTACTTATCTAGAAAGTTAGAAGGACAAAAGATGAATAATACCAAGGCTAAAAAAAGAGGTTTCCTAAGTAAGAGAGTTACTTTGGAAATAATTTTGAACTTCTCAGTACCAAGCACTTAGTATGCAAACATGTATGTTCATCTCTGTATCTCTTTGTGGGTCAAAATCACATTGAAAAATATCTACAGAGGAAGTGTGTGACACATATGATGGTCACATCAATTGCGTGTATCCACTTGCATTCCCAGTAGGCAACTTTTTTCCATCACTGTTCTTCTCCTAAGAAAAAAAAAAAAAAAAAAAAAAAAATTTTTTTAACCAAATAAAACAAAACAAAAAAAAGCCCTTGCTTTGTTATATGATCTTGTGCCAAGACACTGGATAAACTGGTAATAATGCTGTTCTTAGAGTCTTTTGAGTTCAGTGAAAAGGATCCGTACTGTGAGACGTGAATATGAAATTACATATTTAGAGAAATTTTTTAAACATTATTTCTTTAAAACTGAATTGAAAAGCCTTTAAGCCTGGAATATATAGGAAAGTTCCTTTGTTTATTGAATATAGACCTAATTATACTTTTAAAACATCTAGTAGGTAGTAATTGAAAACTCTCCTTAAAACAACCAAACAAAAAGTGAACAAAAACCCCAATCAGTTTTACTAAGATATGTATATAAATCTTTACCCAGAAGCAATTTTAAAAAAAATAAAGCATAAAGTATTTCCTGAATTTGTTACCTATCCACACTGATGGGAAGAGCAAGAGCCCTGAGGTCCTGTAGGAATCTATGTGTTCCTGTAGGAATCACAGTGCAGATCTGTGCAACACCACTGCCAAATCATTAAGCCACCTTCAAACAGAAGTCCTGTCTGAGACAGGTGTTAACACAGTGGGTACTGTGGAGAATAGAGGGAGTGCTGGATTCTGTAAAAGACAAATACTTTACAACTCAAATTATGAGCAGACTACTACAGACCTCCCTACAGCTGAGCAAGGCTGATGCCAGCCATTGATTTAATGCTTGCACACACCAACCCTCACTAGTTCAAAGAAACAAGGTCATTTTAATTCACTTTGACTGTTTTTTTCCATTAAAGCAGAAAGTATGCCTAGAAAGTCTGAAAGAATGTTAAATATCGCTGTTATATTTTAGTTTATCTGCAACAAATGGAGGACAGATTTCCTAATAGAACAGATGTTACACACAAGTCCTTCAACTTACAAAGCCATTGATATAATAATAAAATTGATTAAGTAAGGATTTGTCCATAATACACTAAGTCATGAAAATAGATTAGATCTTTCATTCTTTTTGTGAGCTAAATTCCTGGTCTTTAGAATCAAATATCCTTCTGTTTGTCATTCTGTTAGACTTTTTCTTAAGAATATCTGTGGATAAATTTGACTTCCAAAAAGCAAGAGACTAATAGTACTGACAGAACTCAAGTTTCACTCTGTTTTCCTGTCCAAAGTATTTCCATTCTTATTAAAGACCCCATCTTCCCCCACAGATACAACAATCTGTTGATATATATAGAGTGTATATATACCTAAAGTACTACCTGGGAATGTGAGTAGGACTTAATGGAAGGAAACTTTTAAAAGAACTTGAATGTGTGCTGAACCTAAAATTTCTATTGTCCTATTTTATGGCATGCAATCAACAGCAAGGAGAGAAGCAGTACACCGTAAGTTCAGGTTTCTAAAATGTGATGCAGCACTAAAGGCAACATTACAGAAATTAATTATACCTTGGTAGGATGATGAAGTGTATGACCAAAAGAGCACTTTTTAGTATTTAAAATAGCTATGATACATGATCTTCTGCAGATGTGTTTAATTGCACTGTATTACACCCTAAAAGGGGCAGATTTGTCAGGTGGGCATATTCCACATGAGGATCTGAGGCGGCTATAAAATTAATTTATTTTTTGAATCCACACCGAAATTCAACACTGAATTATTAAAAGACTAAAAGGGAAAGAAAAAAAACAGTAGTCTTTGTTTCTTTACAAAGAAAGCTAGTAAGGATGTTAAACAGGAGCAAAATTATTTTGAGTGAATTATTATGGTATTTTCTGGGCCATATCCTGCTCTTCCTTACAGAATTTTATTATCCATGAATCCACAGATAAATAGAAATCCAGTTCATTGCATGATTGTAAGCAGTTAGCAGGAACTGGATCATGGAACAAGAAATATAAAGCTACCTTCAAAAGCAGTAATATGGAAGTGCACAGATACCAGTGACATGTCATGCTTTGGATTCAGTGCCACAAATACAGTCAACATTCACCTTTCTCCAGGCTTGGGAGCACAGTGGCTCACATTGTTTCTAGATCAGTGCATATACTTTATTTTTATGCTGTATTTGGAAGTCTGTAATGTATCTTTTTTTGGTAGGTTGTAGATAAAACACAGCTGGGACCTGTCCCATAGATTTTGCATCTTGTAGAGAAGGGTAGCTCCCATCTGTAGTAGTTAGAGGGGTATTGCCTAAAATGTTAGAAAAGAGCATAAAAGTTACATACCATGAAAATACAACAACCTTTGCCTTCATAACAATATATAGAAAAAAAGATTGTCAAAAAAACCCATCAGTCTATTTCTAGAACTTGTTTATTTTGGCTGTCAAAAGAACACTAACATAAGTTCTTTTAGTTACATATTTATTTTATCTGATTATGAAAAACATTTATCTGTAGAAAGGGATCTGAACACTTTTTGTAGGATTTTTTATTTTTTTTATTTTTTTTTTAATTCAAGCTAGAAAATTTAAGTTTTGTATGTTGATTCTGTCAGATTGCAATACACAGACTGTTTCTCATATATTAAGGAAGACTAGGAACAGTAGTTAGCATGACTACACCAGGCAAAAATAATATGACATGTAGGAAAATACTTAAGTTTTAAAGAGGAAGCTCAGAAAGAGAGTCCATGAAGGCGTTTGTGAAAAACTCTAATAATCTGATTACAAGACTCTCTTAGATGACGTAATTGCTAGTAATTGCTAGTTGCTGATCACACTAGCTAAGATTATTAAGGCAGAGGGAAATTTAGCTCTTCCCAAGGAAGGAGGCATAAGGAAACTTCCTCCGTAACCACCTCTGCTCTTCAAACTAATTTGTGAAATCTGAGGTTTGGATACCATGGATTCACACAGACTCAGAAATTGTTACAAGGGAATTCTGGATCGGAATTTTGATGGAAGCTCCTGTAAACTTCAGCAATCACTCTGTCATAGGAAATTCAATATAAAATTACCAAAATTTTCATCAATTTTTAAGCCAAGCAGAACAGCTCTATGAAATTATCTGCTGATGATGCACATCTGATATTAATCCATGGTACACTTCTAGAAAATGCTTTTCACAGCATGTCTTCTGCTTATTACAAAACTTTTATTTCCTGTCTTGTGGAGTCAATGGTCTAAGTGTCCTTATATTTCTGCAGTTTAACACACTTTGGCTTCAGTCTTGACATGATGCTGGTATAGTGTAAATAATTGAATATAAGACTGATAAACAGCGGAAGATGAAATATGTCAGTGAAAAATGTCAAACCAGTTTATACTTTTTTTAGTGTTACTTTCCATAAAAAATTACTACCACCACCTTCACTGTTTCAAGCCACATCTTTGAGAGTTTGATACAAACCACATGCAGTTCAAGTACAGTTAAGGAACACACTGTCCAATTACTCCATGAACCATAGTTAGACCACAGATAATTAAATATTTTTTTCTTGAAAAAATTAGAATAGATATATAGAATAGAATAGAATAGAATAGAATAGAATAGAATAGAATAGAATAGAATAGAATAGAATATTTCTACATGGATTGTTTCTCACCTTGTATTTATGAAGTTGATTATGCCTGAGTATATATCTATTCACCTTCATCCTTACTAGAATTCATTCAGTATTTTACAACCTACTTATTTTCCACCATCCTTTGAAATTTCAGGGTACTTGAAGCCCTTTCCTGCTTAGTGTTACCTGCATATTTAGAAATTGTATTCTTTACCATTCAGCTTGCTGATGAAAATTCCAAGTACTATCAGACACAAGGAAGATTAAATTTCCTTTTTGATGTCCATCATTTATGATTCTCCTCTATTATCTTTTTCAACAAGTTTTACAGTTGTTTCATGGAGGCCATAGTTTTCTTTTGTGTCTATACAACATATGACACAGTGTCAGAATTATTACCAAACAATAGACATGTGACATCTACTGCTTCAATTTAATTTGAAGGGCTGACAATTTGTCATGTTCTTAATTCAGTTTTGTTTCTTCATGTTTCTTTTTAAGTAATTCTCAGTTACTCCTATGCATTTCCTGTTGTCTTCTACTTTTTTACAAATAGTTCAAAATTTTGCTCCAGTTTTTTTGTGGCAAGAAAATTTAGGCATAATGTGCTGTAACACTAGTTCTGTCCTTTATGAAAAAAGAAGCTAGCTAGCTGTTCCAAGATTACTTCAGCTAATTCTTTAAGAAAATTATGAAGACGTTCCTCAACCCAGTCAATAAGAAAATTTCTACAACTAGTCTAGAAACTATTCACCATCACTACTGGCAGCACTTGGATAAGCCTCCCCATTATATTTGAATATTTTAGCCTATTAATAATAGTGTCATCAGTAGTACCAAGACACAGGATTTGAGCTTTATCAACTAACTACACAGGCATCAGGATTCGTTAGGTGATATCTTGTCTTGAAGAGAGTCCTGTTTTAACTGATTCAGCTGTAACAACTGTCTAACAGCCAACATGTGGTTACTATATATTTGGGTCATGTCACACTTTCTGGTATTTATATTTTTTTAGGATTCAAATAGCTATAGATACATATAGAAAAAATGGGGTTTAATCGTATTAAAAATACTGCAAAAGAATCTTTGAATACAGAGGAAGAACCCCTCATCCTCAAAGTCAATATTGGCCTACAAATGAAAAATACTAATGACTCACCATAACTTCTCCCTTCTTCAGACCACTGTCATTAACATAAAGACTGCATAGGCAGTAAAAGAGTGAGCATAGGTCATGCTATACTCACTAGGAAGTGTGTATTAGCAGTTGTAACTATTCTTATTGACAGTTATGTAATAATATACTTGTTTTCTTCTCTAAGGATCACAAGTAGGAAAACACTAATTGATTAGATGTTCGATTTCATTTCGGATAACAATAAATTTTGTGTAGGAACTGTGTTTATTAGGCCCACAAACTGAAAAAGTTTCAGTCCAACAAATCAGTGGAGAAAGAAGGTAAGAAGATTTATTTTTAAGTTATTGAGAAAGTAGATACTTATGACATTTTTGTGAACAGACTTCTGCAAAAGCCTTTTTTAACAGAGGGCTGTGGTAATCAAAGACCAAGGATACCAGTGAAATGTATGTGTTCATGTGGCCTTCCTCTATCGATTAACATATTAGAATCTTCCCAGTTCTTCTGTTTCTGTTAATATATTTATAGAATAATTTCTTATTAGCAAGATTAACCACAGATAATTTATATGTTAACATTTCTGATTTTATCCTTACATACTAATGCTCCTGGTTTATATAACTGTATGGAGGTATCACTGTGCTGACAGAAGCAGATTTTGAACAGCATAAATAGATTAATATCACCCCATAAATATCTGATAAGTCATGTGAAAAATAGCTTAGGACAGGCTGTGATCTACTTAAGAAGCCTTGCTTATATGTTCAAATTTTAGAATTCTCTGTTTTAAGTGTTCCTGTTAAATTTTACGAAGAGTAGTACTTTATCAGTAGTAATTGGTAAAGAGCTAATCTTCTATAGCAATTTCAAAACCTAATTTCTAACTTGAAGGTATGTTTCTCTTTTCCTCTGCACTTTGTAGCTGCAGCAGACAATAAAGAGAGAAAATATTTCTGCATTAGTAGGTTCTGTCACTCAGTATTTTTAACTGCTATTTCTTACTAGTTATTTAATGTTAAGATTGGCAACATAGAACTTACAGGACGGAGAGAATCACAGCAATGAGACCAAGTAATCTGATTATCCTTTCATATCAATAAAACTCTCATGAAATTCAGAACCAGATTCTTATTTCATAGACTTCTACTGATTCTGGCAGAAACATGCACTAGTTGTAAACTAGAATGTCCTGGAAATATCTATTAAAAAATCTTTAATTCCACTTTAAAGCAAAGCAGTTCTCACAGATTGTGCACTAGTGACTTAGACAATGTAATTACAAACTGCTTTCCCCACTGCTTTTGCTTCTTTGTTACACTTAATATTTTAAATACATGGGTTTTTCATGGTTTTATTTAACTCCTGTGGAATATTATCATTCTCATACAAATAACTATCCCGAGCTTTGTAACAAAATCAATTAAAACATTGGAAAAAGTAGAAAAAGATAGAAAGAACAAAGTTACCACATAACTATCAAGGCCCAAACTACACAAATGAAAACAGTTAATATTCTGAAATGTCTTTTAAATTTATTATTCCCAGATATTTGTGAATAAATGTGCCAGTTCCTTCAAAAACTTATACAGCCCTTGCAGAGTGTACTTTTTTATTTATTTATTTTATTTATAGGCACTTCTAGGATTATGGAAAAGAAATAATAGCTTGATGTTATATTCTTAAACAGTCCCAGTAGCTTCAAGGAGAATATTGCATGTAATAAAATTAATACTTATATCTGCAGATTACAGTAAATTTATTTATTTATTTACTTACTTAATGTAAGAACAGAACTTTTTTAATGTTTTAATTTCTTTTAGACAAGGCATGGAGAGAAGGGGAACAAAATATTTGCAAAAAAAAAAATACTTATAGAGCCTTCCCAGATCCTTGTTTTCAGAGATTTTCAGGCTACTTTGACAAGTATCTTTAACTAAATTGAAGACAAGCAAACTATCAAGTAAGGGCAAGGTACAGGAGATGGTCTTTACACATTTACAGCTACAGAATCTGTTCATTCTTAGTGTAGAATGGAAAGCATTCACTGTGTTCAAAGGTGGTTTATTTAACACAATATATTCAATGCCAGATGTAATGAAAATGTCTTGAGTGTGTGTGTGTGCGTGTGTGTGTAAATACAACATTTAACACTTTGTCTACAGTAGCTTTAAATCTCATTTGACTATGGCAAAGTACAGACATATATTCCACTGCTACAAAGATATAGAAGAAATTAAGATTTTACCTTCTTAGCAGTGCTGCTCTCTGCCCATTTGGTTCTTTCAGTCACATAGAGAAAAGACAGAGGAAAGAGTTCCAGAAAATAAAGATTATTTGGTCAACCTCATGAGTGCAATTCGTTTTTTTCTCCTGTTCACTTTAAGACATTTCTTTCTGAGTATTATAAAATATTATATTGTCACTATGCTAAAAGCATGTATTTGTTTGTTTGTTTGTTTGTTATTTTGTCAAGTAAATAGCATCACTTCACCTTTTGAAATAACTCTTTTGCTGAGTGATAATATGGTAGCAAAAGCAGATGTCCATGTGAATAAACATACATGTTCACATATGCACAGATATGTTACTACATGTTTAATGTGTTTTATATCAGTAACAAGTAAGATCCCTACAAAGACCTGGGCCATTGTCAAGTTGCATATTTCTATAAAAAAAGCCTTTGATATTGTATAATTTTAAGTGCAGTCACATAGATAACTTGAGTCAACATGACAGTCTAGGTTTCTCAGCTGCACATTTTCACAAAGTTAAAGTAGTATACATCATGTGTGGATTTTAGTAGCATAGTGAGATCCTGTGATACAATTTTTGAGGGCACAAAGGAACAACAATCAATTAAATTGTTGCAAGTTACCAGTATTATATGTATCTGTCACTTGCAGAAACAAAATTTGTAAGCAATCTCATGTAGAAACAATTAACTTCTATAGAATATCAGTATCTCAAATCTATTGTAAGTTTCCACTGGAAATCACAAGTTGGCCATTTCTCTAGTTTAATCAAAAAATGTATCTGCCTACCTTCTATTAGTTAAGGTTTAATATACTAAAAACTACAGTGATGTGATGATACTGCCAATCCCTCTGGCATTATCTTTAATAGTGATTAAAATGTATTTCTACAGCGCTGACACCTCCATCAGCCTGGAATGTTCTTGTAATTTCTCCTTGTTTCTTGGCTGCATACATTAAGTGTCTTACCAGAATCACAGAACGGTAGGTGTTGGAAGGGACCTCGAAAGATCATCTAGTCCAACCCACCTGACAAAGCAGGTTCACCTAGAGCAAGTCGTACAGGATTGCATCCATGCAGGTTTTGAACATCTCCAGAGGATATTCCACAACCTCTCTGGGCAGCTTATTCCAGTGCTCTGTCACTCTCACAGTAAAGAAGTTTTTCCTCATGTTTAAATGGAATCTCCTGTGTTCCAGCTTGTGCCCATTGCCCCTTGTCCTATTGCGGCCCACCACTGAAAAGAGTCTGGCCCCATCCTCTTGACAACCCCCACCCTTTAGATATTTATAAGCATTAATAAAATCCCCCCTCAGTCTTCTCTTTTCTAGGCTAAACAGACTCAGCTCTCTCAGTCTTTCCTCATAAAAAAGATGCTCCTGCCCCTTAATTATCTTTGTAGGCCTCCGCTGGACTCTCTCCAGAAGTTTCTTATCTCTCTTGAACTGGGGGGCCCAGAACTGGACACAATAGCCCAGATGTGGCCTCACCAGGGGAGGCGGGAGGGGGAGGATCACCTCCTTCAACCTGCTGGTCACACTCTTAATACACCCCAAGATACCATTGACCTTCTTGGCCACAAGGACATATTGTTAGCTCATGCTCAACTGGTCATCCACCAGAACTCCCAGATCTTTCTTTGTAGGACTGTTTTCCAGCAGGTCCACCCCCAACCTGTAGTGGTGCCTGGGGTTATTCTTCCTCCAGTGCTGGACCCTACACTTGCCCTTATTGAACTTCATCAGGTTCCTCTGCGCCCAACTCTTCAGCCCATCTTCTTTCAACTGGCAACATAAAACCACAACATGCACCCATAGACATGAAAATGGGCCACTTTTTTCTTTGGGATGGAGTATTGTTTTAGCACACTAATTTGATTTCTTCTGCCAGTGCCTTGAAAGCACAAGAAAGTATGTTTGTGTCTTCTCTACTAAAATCCTGCACAAATATACCTTTAAATACAAAGTACATTAATTATTATTATTTTTTTAATAATGTTCTTTCACTCCATGAAAATATATATATCTGCTCTGCAACAGGCATCATTTCATAGAAACTCTGTAAGTGACAATAAAGTTTTGAAGTGAATCAGGTAAAATATTCATACTGGCAATCAACCTTTTGTTTGGGTGAATGAGAAACTTAAGGAAAATTAGCATTGAAAGATAATTAACTTACCTAGAGATTTATTGATCTGACAGTCTTATCTTTTAGGACAATTAATCATATTTAAAATGAAATGTTTTGTCTAGCACCTACAAGCAATCAATTAATGTAAATTATCTACAATGCTTTGATAATGAAAACTTTCCAAGGAAGTATACTTACTTAGGTTATTTTCCCAGAAAAAAAAATAAGTTTTTTGTGTTTATATGAAATCAAAAAGCCAGAAAAGCAAAAGACAAATAATGATTAAAAGTAATAGAAGCCTTCTAGAAAACAGTCATCCTCCATATGAAAGGTTGTTTGTTACTTATATTATTACAGAGGCTTATCCACATTTTCCTGGTTGTCTTTTCTGTGGCATCTGGTTGTCTCACAGTCATTATTGGATTTAAAATTTTAATGATACTTTGTGTTAAAGAATCATCATTTCCATTTCACAGAAGGAAAAACTCAACCACAAGATTAACTAGACTTCCTAGATTTTCAGAAGGATTTTCTTTCATTTTTTCTTCCAACATTTTTAGCATTTTTTTCCGTGATTATCCTATATGGAATATTTAGACACAAAATGTAGGAAAAACTCAAACCCAGGATTCTCTCTGTCTTTTACCTGTAGGTAAAGTTGCCTTAGTTGAAAGACATGCCCAATTCATGAGCCTTGATGGGGTTTAGATAGGAAATAAACACTGAGTTGTCCATCTGTAGCAAGATGCATTTGGGACAAGCAAAGTTGTTGAACTCCAGAGCCCAAAAAGCATTTTAAGGTTGGAAATGAAATCTCCCAATTCTCATGTGTTGTACATACAACCCTTCCAGTTTAAGATTTTCTTCCTGATGAAATATATAGATTTTACTGGGAAAGGGATAAAAAAAAAAAATTGAATAATAGAACTTCTGAACTAGTCAATCATTATAACTCTTTTCATTTCATTTACAGTATATAGATTATTTTATTACTTTGGTACATATTCATATTTTCATACAATTAATTATAAACATAATATTTATGTTTTTACATTTTTCCTTAGCTTCTAAGCATCTTTACAATGTTAATCTCTTACAACAGCTGTACTTTATTAATATTAAGAAAAATTATTAATATCTTAAGGAAAATTCCTGCAAAGTAATTTAACTATATTCAGACTACAAGTAATCACTGTTAGTGAACTTCAATCAGGGATCAGCAATTGCTGATGATCTGTTTCATGAAATGGTTAAGGAAATGTTCTCTGTTATTACTTCAGTTAAGAGATGCTTATAATTTATCCACAAAATTGTCCAAATGAAAAAAAAAACAAACAAAAAACCAACCAACCAACCAAACAAACAAAAAACCCCACCACCCTAGCTGTCTGGAATTTGTGAATATTTATAACATATTATTAATAATGATCCTAACTCCAAAGAAGCAGAACAAAGTAGTGATGGGATGCTGCATGTTCTAATAAGTATTTAGGGTGCCTGGCTACAAGCACAAAAGTTTAGACTTCCATCTGTGTTCTAGAATCCTACTGTGAGTTGGTAACCCACACAGAAATATATTATGTGTCATCTTATTCAGGCTGGAAAGTCAAAACCAACTAGACAGGATACTAGTCACATCATGATCTGAGTGCTGCTTGCTACAGAGACAGATATGTCTTCAATAGAATAGTTCAGGTATTTCAGGAGATAATAATGTCTTATTCCTTGCATGAAAAATACAGATATCTTTTCAGATTTTTACTTCCACCTTAAGGGATTATACAAATACCATACAGAAATACATGGCTATAGCTGTCTGCCTATTGTCTGTAATCACCATTATTTCAAGGGAGACTAGGTTGGATTTTTTATCAAAAAAACCCAAATGCAAACTGTTGTTGATATATAATAGAACTTGCTTTAATTGCTAAAATCAAAATTCCCAAAGAAATGACTACTGCACAGCATATCAATCTCCTAAAAATCACTATAGTTAAAAAAAAAAAGAAAAAAAAAAAAAAGCAGCCTGCTATAACTGGAGGCATCATAAAACAGTTTTGAAATCAGCAAAAATAAATAAAATTTATTTTGTCACCACATTGAGGAAGATTTTATTGAAACATAATCCCATTTTTGATGATATAATGAAATACAAATAGCAGTAAACCTTTGAATTTCAAACCCTTTTTTATACCATATTCAGATGATATGTATATATACTGAGAAATTACAAATGCATTCGTGATTCAATTTAAATTTTATTTCCTTTTTTGTGATGATACTGGGAGAAGGAGAAGGGGGAAAAAAAAACCCCAAACCAGTAAAACATTCCATTTATAAAAGGTAGGTGAAGTAAGTGTATTAAAAAAGAACAAAAAGTGGTGTCAGTTTCTGAGAAAACACATTGATACTTTTTATTCACAGTACTTCTAACTTTTGTTAAAAGTTGCACAGACTTTTCACACTAATCAGTAGTAGAATATTGATCTAAATGATAATATGACCTCCCATCAATGAGGAGGAGTATAGTATGTAACCTATTTTTCTGTAAGCACATTATTTTGTTTTATTGTTTTTATTATGCTCTTATAAAATGCAGAATCAAGTATTATTATCTGTTATCCTTGTGCTCTCTATTGGTACTATTAAATAAGAAGAGAATTCTCTAAAAATAAACATTCCAGAATGCAACCTAAATAAGACATCAAGAAACTTTGCCCTAGAGAAGATCTTCAAAGCTCTCTCTGTGTATAATCAAATTCTTTGTATCAGACATTGAAGCTTCCTATTAACATTCTTGTGCAGAAAAAGAAAGTTAACAGTTCATTCTCCTTTACATATTACAGTATTCTTCTTATGTTAACTGTATTGTAAATGAAAGCATTTTAAAAACAATTTCTATAATGGACTTATTTGTCAAGCATTTTTGTCAACATTGGTTGGCTCATGATCCATGTGATGCACAGTGCTCATAAATAATATAAGTTATGCCCCTAGCTCACTGTAATTGCACTGAAAATTGAGTCTGCTGTGGCTGCATATGCTATTGCATTCATAATAGAGCAACTTACAACAATTTTATTCTAGGAAGAACACTTAAGAAGAAAAAAAAAAAAGGAGGAAATAAAAAATGTGGAAACAGACTCACTCAAACAGAGACTGAGTAGTTGAGCAGAATCTGTAAATGGAAATGGGGCAGAATCATGAACAGAAAGGAAGTCTTCTGGCTCCCACTAACGACTACAACATTATGCCTTACACTTTTGATGGATGAGAGAGTGTAAGCTGTTTTAGTGGGAAATAGAACAAACTGGGATACTATTCCTTCACTTTCAATTATTTAATTAAAATTGTTTATTCATAATGTAGTAAAACCAGGAGATAAATAATTTATGAAAAGGATTCTTAAAATATACTGAGAAGTCTTACAGGTATTATAAAGCTCCCTTGTCTGTTAAGTTTCCTGAAAGTGTTCTCTTGAAGAGTTAAGTGAGATCTGTTATCTTCAGGGGATTAGCTCTATACTTGTCCAACAGCTCTTAGTAGCATTATAAAGAATTACCTACTGTAACAGAAGAATATATAACAAAGTTTAAAAGTTTTCAGGAAAAAAAAGAATGCTCATTACTCTAGTTAATACTGAGGAAACGGGCACAGAGTTAAATTTAGGTAGGGGAGAGGAGAAGAGGCAAAGGTAGGTAGGTAGGTAGGTAGGTAGGTAGGTAGGTAGGTAGATAGATAGATAGATAGATAGATAGATAGATAGATAGATAGATAGATAGATAGATAGATAGATAGATAGATAGATAGATAGATAGATAGATAGATAGATAGATAGATAGATAGATAGATAGATAGATAGATAGATAGATAGATAGATAGATAGATAGATAGATAGATAGATAGATAGATAGATAGATAGATAGATAGATAGATAGATAGATAGATAGATAGATAGATAGATAGATAGATAGATAGATAGATAGATAGATAGATAGATAGATAGATAGATAGATAGATAGATAGATAGATAGATAGATAGATAGATAGATAGATAGATAGATAGATAGATAGATAGATAGATAGATAGATAGATAGATAGATAGATAGATAGATAGATAGATAGATAGATAGATAGATAGATAGATAGATAGATAGATAGATAGATAGATAGATAGATAGATAGATAGATAGATAGATAGATAGATAGATAGATAGATAGATAGATAGATAGATAGATAATGAAGAAATAGACACCTTAACCAAAACAAAAGAAAAAGAAGAAAAAAAGCAAAGGGACTGAAAGACAACCTGATCAAGGAAGATGTGTGAGAAGTGATAAATAGGTTGAACATGAAGAAAAAGAAAAATATGTATGAAAAATAACTTGAGAACAAGGTTAAAGTTATTTAACCTATAAAACTGTGATAAGCGTTTTGACTTGCTGCTGCTAAATGGACTGAAAGAAATTTACCACATGTGTACAGCATCTCTTAATAATACTTGCACAATGTAAATAATGTTTGCATATAGTCATGTCATGAGACATTTCTCAGTCCCATACTACTAACACTTTTTAGTCAGTAGTTTATTTAGAAACTGGTATCAAAGTGATATGTCATTTTGTGGTCTGTTTAGAAAACGTGAATATTGAATAATAGTTCATCAAAATTTTCACTGAAAACAAGGAACTACTGAGTAAAGACAAATTCATTTTCACTGAAAGGTGGACTTAAGTTTGGAGGCGAGGAGAATGTACATTTAATAAAATAATTCCACAGCAAGCTAGCATCATGATAAAAAAAATAAAAAATAAAAAAAATCAGAAATCTTTCCATTGAGAAGTTACACAATACTGCTGTGATTACTTAAGACAGTGCTATTTCACTCCTTTATTTCCTTTGTCCCAGTATATCTTTACGCTTACTCATTAGTATCTAACATTTACAGATTTTTGTCTCTCCTAGTAGAGCCAGAGGCAAAACAGTAGGAGGGAAAACTTCCCTTTAGAACATAGTCCAACAAAAAGCATCACAGATAGGTAGAATTCAGACCTTGTGAACTTTGTGCCACTTAGCACTAGTAAGCAACATTTCTCTTCACCTTTTGAATGGTGATCTCTCTGGCTTTATTAGATGCAGTTAATAGGTGTACCATTCTTAAAACAGCGGAGTTCTAAGAACTTTTTTGAATATCCTAAACAATATCTGCAGTACTGTGAACACAGACTGACACTAGATTTCTTTGTTTTCATGAAGTTTTGTGAACAATAAATTTGAAAAGAAAACCCACATCATTAAAACAGACAAATAAAAAAAGAAAGGGGGGGGGCTGGAGGGGGGAAGAAAGAAAAAAAAAAATTGCCTCTTGTAGTTCTTAAGAACTTTGCAGTCTGAATTCAGATCAACAAAGCTATGTTTCCTGTCATTCCTATCTGCCAGTGTTAAACAGTTTTAAACACATTTGAAAGCAATAAGTTTAAGACAGGAACATCTGTTCAAGCTTCCCTGAAACCCTGTCTGAGTCTTAGTAGTTCCTCTATTCCTAAATCATTTTTCATCTTGACTCTGCTTTCCAGGAAGGCAGCCCTGGAACAGGACCTAACAAGCTATTTTCTTGTCACCTCTGAGCCACAACTCATTGATTAAAATGGTCTACAGCCTTCTCCTTTCTCCCATCTTCCTTCCCACAGAGTCTTTAAAATTACCTAGGAAAATGCTAAAGAAAACTGAGTGGATGCAGTGCTGCCTGAGGAAGACTTGAACCCTAAACCCCAAAAGAGCCTTAGCAGAACTAAATTTTCATTGCAGCTTGGATTACTGTCTACTAGAATAAAATAATTGCTGTAAGAGTGTCTAGAATTGAATCTCAAAGCTGGTGTTATTCCCTTGTATATTGCATTATGATTAATCCACTTGCTCTGGAGGGACGATGTCAGAGATACCTCAGCAACTCTCCTATTTGGAAGTTCCTATTTCTGACATGAGTTTGTCTTGAAAGGAAAGAATATGAGAACATGTGTAGATAAAGAGGATGACACTGCAAACATTGCTGACACTGTAAGCAAGGGCAAAAGGGTAACATATATAAATGATATATTGTAAATATACATTTGAAATTTTGTAAACTAGTTCATCCAAAATATTAGCTGTAAAAACAGCAAAACATAAGCTTCAAGCTGAATATCCAAATGTGTTTGAATTCCTACTTATTTTGCACATTTGTCTACTTACATGTATATGTTCCTTTATATCATTTAGATTAACTCTAGCATTTTAAATACCAGGTAAGATTAAGCTACACAAAAAACCTTTTTAATCTGCAGAAATAATACAGAGCAAAAATAATTTCTGCTCAGATATGCCTTTTTTTCCCTATATTTCTCTTTATTAATCAATATTCTAATGTCCTGTATTTGGAAGAGTTTGAAAATATATCAAATCAAAGGATAAGAACAGAATAAAATACTCACCATCAAGGAGATGTAAACAAATAAGTAGATATAGTTTTATGAAATTTCCTTATTATGAATATCAGCGAGTGGTTTAGATGTGATTCAGCATGGGCAGAAAATGGTACAAACACAAAAATATTTTCTGTAATTGTAAGAAGACCATGAAAGGAATCCTGAAATAGCTCTGTTAACCTTGAAGACTTCACAAAGTGTTTTGCTTAAATCCCAAACCACCATTGATTCCGATGATTTAGATGAGGGGATTGAGTCCATC
>NW_010337237.1:7953-31018 GCF_000700745.2 Antrostomus carolinensis | reverse complement strand
CCTCTAGCCAGGGTCAACCCACCACAACTTTTTTCATATGATAGCCATCGACAAGGTTACACAGATGTCCACATACAATCTGATATTAAATGCTTCCTGCTAGCTGACCTCAATTGATTTCCAGTATTTCGTACTTCAAATGTGTTCATCCCTACTCATCTCATGAGGGAATTTGAATAGTGCCAGAGAATCTGTGATACTACTGAATATAACATGATACTATTTATGTTTATCAACAGCTTGAAGAAAGTGTGTTGAAATAGAAAATGAGAACTCATATTATCATGGCTTACTGCACTAGGCTAACCTAACCAGCTTTATATTTCTATAACTTTGTATATACTGTTACAGTGCTGCTGGAGCAAAGAAAGGATTTGTTTAAAATTAATATTAAAAACTGAATAAGGTGTAAAATAAAGCAACATTAAAATACAAACTTCTCCGTTTAGTTAGTAGAAAGATTAACATATTATCACCAAAATTTAAATTAAAAAAATGTAAGTATCAGCCAATATGGATCACTGCCAACACTTAGTGAAAGAATATCCAAATAGTCTAGTATGATACTGCACTATATATGCAGCCTTTGCAAAAACAAAGAAGTCAAAGTTAAGGAGGTGAGGAATACCTTGGTGGAACTTAAATGCTTTGATCTGACAAGTTGGTTTGAATTCTAGAAACTGCAATCAGATTTCTAACCCATATAAGACTTCAGCTCTCTTTGTACCAAGACTAATATTCATAACTTTATTAATGAAATAGCAACACAGTACAATTGACAAGCATAAAATTATGTGGAAAAGTATTACCAAGACTGCTAAAAGAAGGAAGAAACTGAGAAAAATGAAGCTTTATGTATTCTAAACAAGTCCACCATGTAGTGTGATATAGTCTGTAAATGACCTCCAGTCCCAACTTATCTCATAATTTGTCCTTTTTTTTATGGTGGATGGCTAGATATTTTTAATGGACATTTGTTTGGGACCAGGAATACAGGAAATAACTTCATTGGTGTTTGCCTAGAGTCAAGTGTAGCTAGTACTAACTTTGAATTATCTAAATCCAGTATTAGTTGCTTGACAGCAACACAGTATCATCCTCAAAGAAAAGACAGAAACTCATCCTCGAGGAGGTCCATGCTGCCAGACCACTGCTTCCCCGACCTCAGCCAGCCATCACAGATAACTCTGACATCTATAGTAGCACAAGTGTGTCTACTTCAGCTCTCACTGTACCAGCATTTGGAAGCAGCCAGCTCAGAGAGCAGCCATAGCTCCAAGCCCAAGGAAGGTGGCACATACACAGTCCTATCAAGTCTAAGAAAGTCAAGTGGGATTGATTGTGAAATCCCTAACAATTTTATTCCTCAAGCTTCTAACTCCATAGTGCAATTTTTCAAAAAACTTAACACTCCAAATACAGATGGATTTTGATGCCTGTAAGCATATTCCTGAAACCATCTTATTCACCAGATCCACTAGTCAACCACCAAATAAAAAGCCTTTTTCATAGAACAAATCTCCAACTTTCCAAAGCTAACCCACACTGTAGCCTTCCCATTTAGTCACCGAGCAGTCTGGCTGTTTTACAAAGTGCAGCATCCTTAAAAGATGGGCCTCCATACAAAAACAGAACTGTGAGCAGGATTGCTTTCTTGTATCTGTGTGCCCTTGCAAATTGAGTCAGTTCCCATCTGCCCAGCAGCCCCAAGGTGAGCATAGCAGGAATAAGAACTAAATAAAATGTCACAGGAAAGACAGACACTACAAATAGCAGCACAGGTTCAGCAAGTAAGCATAGAGTATATGGATTTCAGGTGCACTTCAGTGTGATAAAGTGATCTTACAGGGGTAAACTGAGCATCTAACTGTGGTTTACACAGCTCTCTCTCCTTTAATAAAAATGGAAAAGTGAATATAGAATTTTAGCCTGACTGTATGTTGAAAGCTTATCCTATAAAAGTGTCTTGAAAATACAACGTGCTTAGACCTTGAAAAAAAACCCAACAAAACCAAAAAAACCCCCAAAACCCAACACCCTAATTCAGACATCTAAACAAAGAATTAAAAATTTAGGCACATGCATGTTTGAAATACTCTTTGGAGCACCATACACAAACCAGTAGGTGAAACACATTAATCTCTATCTTCAAAAGATACTGCAATAGATAATTGTTCATTTATTGAGACAAATATTATTTAACATTATAATAATGTTTATTTAACAGTTTATGATGTATAAGCCAGCAGAGCCTGGGATAAAAATTGAGAAATTATTAAAGAGAGGAGAGAGAGTAAAGCAATTTCTTTTCTTACTAGTTAATTTTATCTTCTGATTTTTGTTATGCCTGGCAGATAGATGATTAGTTTATACTACCTTACATCAGAAAATCCTATTAGACAGTAGGCCCCCATAATTTTTCCTCCTTAACATTTCCCACATTGTCCACCTAAAAGTTAAAATAGGAAAAAATAAAAAATGTGGTCTCTCTGTCCTATAAAATTTCCATCCTGCTACACCCTTACAGCAGAGACTGAAGAAAAAGACCCGGAGACCAGTGGAATGGAATGGAGTGATCCTTTCACTAGCTAGGTGGAAAACATGAAGATCTCTCTTATTTTTTCCAAGATGCTTTTCACCATCTGTGCTCGTGACAGTTTTATTCTGGGTCAAAAAAATGGCCTTTTTTGAAAAGTGAAATTAATTTGCACTGATAAAGTAGATAAAGTTCATAAAGTACACTGAAGAACAGACACTTCTTACAAAGCCATCATCTTATAGTAAGTATTCTTTTTTGTATAATAAGTCAATATAAATGGTTGTCATAGAACTGAAACATCAAGCACTTACAAAAAGACATGTAGATGACGACATAGGGACACAAGTGTGGATAAACACTGCATATTTTCTGCCAGAAAATTATTTTTTAAAAGGAAGATATTTGCACATACATTCACAGAGAGAAATACAGACATACCAGTTCAGTGGAAGAAAACAATAACATCATTTGTTGCATCTCTGTGCTAAAAGATAATCTTTTTCTTAAAAAAAGCAAACTTAAACCCTATCTACAACTATTCTGAATTATTCATCTACTTTGCAGTCTACAGCATTTTTTTTTCCAACAAATGTATTTTGCTATGTACTCATTGTTTAATTTTGCAGTTTTCTAATAATAGGAATCATAATTTCCATTTTCAACAAGTACCAAATAAACCTTCCGTTGCCGTGTCACTCTCCATCATTGGTTTATGGCCTGTATAACCCAAAATAACTTTCTGTTTGTAGAAAAACTGCACTAAATCTTTAAAGAAGAAAAATTTAAAACAAAAACCATCTATTTCCAAACAGGGTACTTGAAACATTCTATTTTTATGCACAGACCTAAGGTTAAAGCATTCTGTCTCTCTAGCAAGAAGAGATTATCACTATCACTGAAATCACCACAAGAAATACTGTACTCATTCTATTTAAGTGTTAGTGATGTTATCAGCTTCTACAAGAGAAAGAAAATTTAGAGGTGGAGTTTGGCAAGCTTTAAAATAAAGGTCTTTACACTGAAATCTTAATATAAAGCCTACAGACTTGATTCAACGTTGATTAATGGAACCAACTATGCTTCAGCCCTCAGCTAAATCACAGTGAAAAGGCAGATGAGAAGATATAGTTATGCACATATTACAGAAGTTCAAGCATTTTTGTCCAATCAATAGCTATCAAACATCTTATTTGTGTTTATCCATCAGACATAGGAAATATTTATGTGAAAGTGAACTAACAATACACAATAAGGAGGAAAACAAGTTGAAGGAGTAAATATTATATTTCTGTAACACACATTTGTGTAGCACTACCTTCTAGTAGTTTCATGTCATTAACACAAACGCTTTTTCATCAGAATATGAATTTTTATGATGAAAGTCTTTATGTAACACTAATTTTTCTATTATGACCTGAGGGAATATACTGTAATAATATTAGAAACCTTCATTTGTTTCTTCATTCAGTGATTCAAAGATGATGTCCTGGTTTAAACAGAAATAAATTACTAAAAAAATTATACTTATGGGCATTATGCCATGCCCTTTTAACTTCCCCTATGCAGACCAATAGCACAACTCACTAATTGGAGGAAGTTAATACCCTCTGAAACAACTGACCACAGTATTGTAATCATTTACCTGTTACCCTAAGGTCACAGCAAGGGTGTTGCATCATGAAGCAGTAAGGTGGCGGGAGCCTCAGCACTGAGGGCATGCTTCCTTCTACATGCTGGACAGCTAGTAAAACAGTCCAGAGGCAACGGAAGAGCTCTTGTACAAGAAAAATAAGGTCAAGAATCTGGAATCAGGCTAAAATTCTGTTAAAGAATAGCAACCATAGCAAGGACAGATTTTCAACCCTGTAAAACTCAATTCTTCCAGGTAAGCACTCTGCCTTCCATTCCCTTCGAATAAAACATAAAAACAATCCAAAAGCACACAGACAGACTACTCCACTTTCAGAGTTAGGGTGAAGCCCATGGCTGCTGCTCAAGGGCCTTTGGAGAATTAAAGAGGTAAAGAGTATGAATCCCCCTCCCAATTCTTCATAAAATGGGAGAAGGAGGGGGAAGACTATGTGCTTCCCTTGCTCTCCCCCTCACTGAGCATTAACCTGGTCTCTTCAAGGATCAGTTAAACCCACCTGTCACCTCTCGTGTAGCTTTTAAGAGTCTGACATGCCCTGACTGCACTGTAAATTAGTAAGATGATTTGGGCCCCAAAACATATGTATTTGCAACGGTTAAAATAATTTTAAGTCGTACGTTCCATTGGCTAATCATTACTCTGCTTGTACTCCTGATGGTGAACTCCTTGACACTAATGAGCCTACATCTGTTCCTCTAACTCAAAATTACTTTGCTCTGTGAGCTACTTTTACTAGCAGACCAACGACCATAATGAATTTTTGACAACAGACAGCTATTCAGCACAAATCAACTTACACAATTCTTCCATCAAGTTTATCTGTATCATGTTAGAGGAAGCAATGGATTGCTTCTCTAACCCTGAGCCTCCCAGGCAAGCCGATTCTTCTCACAATTTAAGTAACCAACAAGCAAACAGACAAAAACCCCACACGCTGGTTATGGATAGCCAGATGTATTTGTTATAAAGTAAGCAGAAATAAATTGTATTTCACAGAAAGTCACAAGGTTAGGTTATAAAGCAAATTAATTAAATGAAACAAAAATGTAAATACTAAAAGTAACCCAGACTACCTAATCTAAAAGATCAACAGATGTAGATACTAATTGGTCCAAACTCAAATTTACTGTAAGTAAAAATGCATACAGAAGTCCAAGTGTTGCTTTTTCCCCACAAGTGTTGAAATTATTTGGCAGCTGGCTGTAGAGGATCTGTTTCTCCCTCTGTGCACAGCTTTTAACAGTAGCAATACTCATGAACAAAATGGAGACTGGAGCAAAACATTTTGTGCTTAAACAGATTCAGTCAGGACTTGAGAAACCTGGTTAGCTTTATGACCACTGACAAAGCTGATGTTGGCTGTTTTGTTCAAGAGACCCCAAATGAGGCGGTAACACCTTGTTTCTATCAGTTTCAAGTAGGTTTTAACCACTGAAGTTTACAGATATACTTCTTACGTTTTATATTCTTAACAGCAAATGGAGTAACAAATAGGTACAGGAAAAAGACAAGCTGTATGCCTTGTGGTATATGAAATATGGTATGCACTATGCCCTAACTTCCAAAGGGAAAGAAAAAAAAAAAAAGCCTCTAAACTCACCCACAGCTTTCTGTCTCAAAATAAAACCATCACCTTCTCATCTTAACTTTAGACTCTCCTTTATACCCCAGCTGTAAAGCACAGGATGGTGATGATACTTCAACTCCAAGGTATATCCACAAATTCAGAAGCAGAACACTAGGAGAAATTTGTGGCTCAGATATGCCAAAAATACCTTATGAAAAATTAATTCCTCTTACTAATAGTCTCTGAAAGCTCATAGCCACTGTCAGATCTTTTCTAAATTCAAACCACAGTGCTGATCCAGATATTTATTTACATAAACATACATATATAATATCTGCATATTATATGTGCAGATGCAGAAGTCTGTGTAAAATGCAAGATATAAACCCCCAAGACACAGATACTGCTGATGTCTAAGACTTGACAAGGGCTAAAACAGTCAGAATAAAGGATTCCAAAATTTATTTCAAGCGCATTTCATAAGATGTCTGA
Source organism: Antrostomus carolinensis (assembly GCF_000700745.2). NCBI lineage: Eukaryota > Metazoa > Chordata > Aves > Caprimulgiformes > Caprimulgidae > Antrostomus > Antrostomus carolinensis. The sequence continues at coordinate 24,769 of NW_010337237.1, read as the reverse complement.
ATTTAAAAAGTCCTGGTTACCAAATAGGCAGCTGACAGTTATTTCTTGTGTACTGTATTTCAGAAATAACCTAACAGGATCACAGTATCTTCAAACCTTACATTCTCATTAAGAAGTGAGCAGGTGGGTTTCAGAGTACATGAAAGCATCATGCTCCTAGTAGAGATAACCTTTTTTGTCCTCATTAGGATGAGTGATGACAGCAGTGAAAAAAATGAAGCATTTTCTCTTTACTTTTTCTTTCCTTTTCCCAGTATAGTAACAATAACCAGCAGAGAGGATTTTTTGCAGCAGATTAATAGATCAGGTTTCATGGTTTAGTTTATTAGACAAGAAGTATCCCAGGTATTTCTATTTTGTGTTTGACTCAGGATGACACAAAAAGAAAATGCTGCTTGCTACTGCAGCATTTGATCCAAAATTCTTCTTTCATCTTGTTCTTATAACTTTGCATTTTGTCTTTCCTTCTTTCCAATAGACTGCAGGATACAAATCAAACAGCATATCAACAGAAGGGTAATGATTGCAAGATTAATAGCACACACCAACAATCATATGGCAAAAGATAGCAACTAAAGGTAGGAAAGCATCCTTGTGTAAAATCAGCTGGACACTTAATTAAGAACGAAATTGTAAGGAAATCAGAAAAACCTGGTAACTAAACCAAAACCCCCTAGAATTTATACTAGAGAATTTTAACCTTTTCCATGACATCTCACGTTATCAGAAGTAAATACATTTACACACACACACAAATGCACCCTCCTAATGCTTCCATCTTTCTACACTCATCATTACATAAAGCTTCACTAACACTCCTACCTTCCTTGAGAATGTGGAAACTGGAAGGCATGTGCCCATTGGGCCACTGTCAGGCTTACTGGGTCATTCTGCTCTGTTAGAAAACATGCAAGAATATTATCTAAAAGTCCATACAGGTAGAAAGCAAAATAACTCCATACTGTTCCACATGTTAATAAACCCAAAAGCAATACTTCTTGTCTTACTTCTTTTCCTGTTCTGATCAATTGCCTGTACAATTCTTCTTCCTGCTCTTCATTCCTCATGGAAATGGCAGTATAGACAGAATTCGTGTACCAGCCCAGGTCTTTTCATTAACAACACAGCCACAGGCTACTGGCTGCAGTAACCTCTGCTGACTTGGAAGCAGTAACAAATGCAAGGACAGGAAGTGCTTTTAGATCTCTTCAGTGTCAGAAACCCAGGGGTAGTCATGGCCCATCCTTCATGACCTAGGAGAGGAAAGTCACGAAGTTCCCTAGCTTGTTCCAGCCATGGATACAGCAAGGGAAAGAAGGGGGAAGAGTATAGAGGAGCCTATTCAGTCTCACAAACCCTCCATTTAAGAACAGAGGAACAGCCCATAGTGTTTCCATTCATCATTATTTAATTCAGTCTTCCCTCCACCAGTTTTTCTGCAAGCAGTAGGTTGAAAGGTCATGTAAGAATATATGTGCTGCTCCAAAACTTGAAGAAATAAAGGACAGTCAGAATCAAAACAGATGAGCCCCAACATCAGCAAGAACCCAACTATGTTAGAGCACAATTACACCTGATAAGTGAAGTTAAAATTTTGTTTAGAAATGTTTTTGATTTGAAGATTCAAATAACAACACACCTTCAGGAGCTCAAAAGGCAAATCACTCGGCTCCCTCTAACATTATGATAACAAGAGGCCCAAGATATGCCCAAAAGACTGAGGCTGTAGGCACTGCCATAGTAAAAAAGAAATAAAATGGTTCTGCAGCATATCATAAGCAAGGAAAAATAAAGTTTTATTTTCTTAAGTTTCTTAATGTTGAAATACAGTTCCTGTTCAAAATTTCTCATAAGTTTAGTTTCGAAAAACAGACATATTTTGCTTTCAATTAAAACAAAAAGCTTTCATTTTGTTTACAAACAGTAGTGACAAAAGTAATATTTGCAAAATAATTGTGCATAAGAAAACAAAATAGGTATTAGCATTTATTCTGACTTACACAGAATGCTAAGTAGGTTGTCTGAAATTAATTCAAAAATATTAATTATATTCAGTCATAGGACCATAAAATTAAGCAGTCTAATGTATCAACACTTGAAAAATACACTTGAACATACTTCCCTAGTGAGCAGTGGTCTAAGCTATCAGCTTCTGTAAAATAATTCAAATACAAACACCTCTATCCACAGAGTTTCAATGACAGCACTTAGTTAATAGTTCAGGGAGTTAACAGCTACAACATTGCCTTCCTCAACCTGCGGGCAGTTCCAGCACTTATCCTGTGGCTCAGGATACTGAAGAATATTAGAATGAAACAACTAGCAAAGACTAGTTTCATAGCTCTTGTTCAGAAACATGCAGGAGGTTTTGCAATTTATTTTTTATGCTGCAGCTACTGCTTCAGGAAGTCATAGAGTTGGACTCAAATTTTTCTTTGAGAGAAGCAGAGAGTATGAGGAACAGAGAGAACAGCTTATCTTTCTTTTCTTGTCCTCACCTACAGGCAGGAGGCTTTGAAGGAGGGTAAAGACATAACAGTAGCTTTGCATCCTCACAGATTTTGAGTTTAAGTAGGAGAGGCCATTGTGCTTTTCTTGAACCATTACATTTCTTCAACGCCTATCTCCCTGAAGTGGCTATAGAAGTTGAACTCTTGTCTTTACAGACAGCACAAGATACGTCAAAGGGTGTGATACGGTAGAAACACCACATTGCTCTCTCTTCTGATGGAAGAAGTAAAATTCTTTATAAAGTACTGCTTCTGAACTTACCTGCCATCCACTTTCACCCTTTTCCTCCCTTTCACCTATTTTTGGCCAAGTATGTCAATTTTCTATCCCAATAAATAAGAATATCTCATATATTATGCAGTTACTGGAATTCAGGGTTCAACTAATATTTCAGGTCTTGAAAACCCAATCAAGCTCTTGGTAACCTTTACTTTTCAAAAAAGTGAAGCTGAAGCTTCAAGTTCAAGGTTGTAGCACATCTTTAATCTTTTATTAATATTACAGAAGAGCAGTTCTGGAACATCATGGTCCTTTAATTATGAAAAATTAGTAATGATTAGCATGACCATATTTTACAAATAAGACTGTGCTTTTATTTCTGCAAGCATAATCAATAGCATCCTTGTAAAATTTGGTTTGCTAAATCCACTGGAGTGGAGGGACTCGATAATTCCCTTTTAAACCAACTTTTAAAATTTCCCAGCTGTCTAGTTCTCTACATTTGTCACATCAGACAAAGTTAAATTAAAAATTCTAAACCGTCACCCTAGGGCAAAGCTTGATAGAAAAGTGTAGAGCAATACTCTTTAAAACCAGTAACAAAATACATCCCAACACTACAGAGAAAACACATTGTAATTTTTCTGTGTGCATTTACTACCCATGGAATCTAATCACAAGGCACAACTCAAATGGGTGTCTCATACTATTCTTTTTTTGAATAGTCTAATTCAATTGGTCACAGCAATAGAAACTCGTATTCATGAAGGCATGTGTTTAGGCACAGAGGTTAGATGTCACATCTGTGATTGATAATGTTTGTTTTGTGTTCTGCTTTTCAATAACTCTTCACTTTAAGCAGCATTTTGCTTCTAAAGGGGAGTGGGTGGAAGGACACTCAGCATAATGGAACGGGCAAGGTTTAATTCCCTTAATCACTTGGTCAGGGCAACAGAATTAACTGTCCACATCTGTTCCCTCTGAGCGCACATGCTTAGTTCTCCCTCTTATGCAATAAAGGAGTGCAGGGTCATGATGCCACATCTAGCCTGCCTTTTCCTCCAAAACTGAAACCACAGAGAGAACTCACGGACTGACTGTGGATCAACACAGACTAATTTTGGACCACAAAATACTTGTGATGTGGCAAAATCAGCTCAATCTTAAACCTCAAGAGTAACTTTTTATATAACATGCTATATGTGTACAGAGAAAAAAGCAGAGATGTTGTGCCACTTGCAGTCAGACAAACAAAAAACCCACACTAAAACCCCATCAAAAATGGTTGCTTATTCAAGGTAGTCTTGATAGACCACTAAAAACGGAGTGTAACTGCACCCACAGTTACTGTGATCTGTTCAAACAGGTTCATAACCAATTTAACCACAATAGTAAAGATTATTTTCAAGATCATGAGTTACACTGATAGAACACTCTGGATAGCTGCTGACCCAGGGAGGGTCAGATTTAAAAGATTTAAAAGAAAATTTGAAAAAGGTATCATTTAAAATGCCAACTAATTCAGACCAATTGGATCATGCTTCTGGCTCACCTCTGTAACCCCATGTTTCTGTACTGCTGAAAGCAAAATGATAGAGGTCAATTGCCCCAAGCTCCTGGTGTCCACAAATAGTGATTACCATGGTGCTCAGTCTCAATCTGGAGCCAGTAATGAGTCAAATACTCACTTTTGACATTTGTATCAACTACGCTGGTTTAAGGACAAACAGACACAGAAATACTAAGTTTAGAAAAAGAAAAAAAAAAACAACAAAAAACAAACAGAGGTCATGCTGGGAAACAAACACTGAATCATCAAAAGGAAAGGGAGGAGACACCAACAGCCAGGTAAATACAGGGAACAAAACATGGATTAACAGACAAGGATCTTCAAGAAAATTACAAAACCCATTAATTTATAGGAACAGCTGCACTATTTTCTGGTATAAGAAATACACTAATTTTGGAGAGAAAGAAAACAGCTTTCTTCTTTAAGGCCAAGGTCTTCACATCGGGATTGGCAGCAAATGCTACATTTGACCAAGATGTTCTCTGCAAAAGGCATCTTAAGACATACTGGATGAAAAAGAAGAGACTGCCAGGAGAACATACAGGTCAGCTGGCAGTATGAAGGTGAGAGAACTTGATGAATTTATTTCACTAAAAACCAATTAAGAATCTTTTTCCTCACTTGCCCCCTTTGCAGCAACATTTGTGTTGTTTCCTTTGGATGCTGTGACTACTTTCAGTTGGCATTTTGTCCTTTGCCTGACCTGAGCTAAGGGTGATTTCAAGATAGCAGGTTAAACTCCAAATAATCCCCTCTCAAAGCTGTGACACTCTATGAAATGAGGCAGGAGGTAAGACACCTCTTAACTCCCTAGTACACGATATTCCACAGGGTAATCCTTGAAACCAGAGGCTGAACATGCCTGTGCAGGAGCCTCGTGGGCCCGGAGGTAAGCTGGCATCCCAGGGAACAGGAGAGCAGCCAGTGCAGTCCGGAGAGCAGGGGCAAAGCACCACAGCACTGGGGCATCAAGCAAGGTAGCAGGGAGCACACCTGAGCCCCAGAGTCCCCTGGGAGTTTGTAGTATCTGCGCTGAAACCTCATCCTCCTAGTAGCTGCTATCACTTTCTACACATGCAGAACCCAAGACAGCAGTACTTCAAACCTGTCTGTGGACCTCTAATTTTATCACTATAGTAAATAATAAAGAAGTGCAAATGAGGATGAGAATATTGCTTGTTTTACATGCAGAGGGTCAGAGAGCACAAATTAGTTACTCTCCTGAGTAGGCCACTGCTGCCTCTGACAGGGAAGAACAGACTACAAAGGACACTATTTCCTCTCTCGGAGTTAAGTAGAGACACATGGTGCTGTGATTCTGCCTCATCTCTTCCACAAGCCCACTAACAGCCAAGGAATGCGTAGGAGAAAATAATCAACTACTGTTAGGAGATAAGCAACATATTATTTCTCCAGGGAGCAAGAAGGGTAACCAGGATGCAACAGCTGTTTTCAGTCACACTATTTCTGCCTTAGACTGCTCCCACTGCATACACTGCCTTACTATGGCTTGAAAGGAATAGCCTATATTTATAAATATGAGAGAGATAAATAGATATGTCTGTCTGTGTTTGTACATCTGGTTGTAACGCAAAAGTAAGCGGAAAATATCCTTCCCACACACATTAATGCAAAAGTGGAGAGAAAATATCCTTCCTACAAACATTTATTTTAAAGTGTGTGTGCTAGCATATTTTTATTTTAGAAAACTGGTTACTTCATCATTGGATTGTGTCCTTACTGCACTTATCAGTTGGGTGGGGGGGGGGGAGGAAGTAAGAATTCAAATGTAACTCACAGGACAAAGAAGTATTTATTTGAATTTTTAAACAGCCTGGTGATTTCTCTTCTCCATTTCCTACTATAATATAAAGCATGTTAATGGAAAAATGTGTCATGAATGCAAATCCTCTATAAGTGAAAGTGTATGGAAAGAGAATTAAGCTATTGAGCAAAGTCTAAAATAATTTTTCTACCAGTAAAAATGAAAAATAATGTTGCCAAGAAGTAAACATACCTGAAAAAAACAGATTTAGGTAATAAGTCAAATCCTCTGACTGATCTATTTTCATAAACTGATCTAAAATTCATCCAGGGAACACTTAAAGATAGTGCTTGAAACAACAGTTTTTCATAACTGGAACTTTTAGAAACATTTGCTACAATATTGTGATGTGTACTTAAGAGTGATACATTTAATAGCATTCAGTCATCATATAATTACATGCACTGTATACGGCAACCATTTAATGATGTAGCTAAGCCAATTTAGGACAATATGCTTATCCACTAAGCTATTACAGCTTAGAATGACGTTCTTATCCACTTTGAAGTTCAACTTACCATTAATTGTTTAACACTAATAGAGTTCTGAATAAATAAAGTCAACAAATTAGAATGTTATAGTTAATTGTAATTAATGTTGCTGTGTGTAAAATCCTACTTTCATAGAGAGTAGGACGGCAAAGAAGATAGCTTTGCATTTTGCTAATGAAGTTTGAATTCTTCTAATGCAAAACAACTACTTACCACTACCATCTTCATCCAAATAAAAAATAGTCAGATAAAAATTAAGAATTAACAAAGAAGAACCTACATTTCATAGAAAAAAATGCTTACTGTCATTATTGAGTTCATAGCAAGGGCATCTGCATTGTAAGCCTTTCTACATATGTACGTATATAGACACATACACAAATATATACATATATATATACTAAAGGTGACACATCTTCTCAAGAACCCTGATTTATACGGTTTCTAACTGCAATTTACATCTTCTTTTCCCAAATCTGTGTTCTACTTCTTTCTCTCAAGTTTCTACATTCAACTCAAATCAGGGAGGGAAAAAGAAAACAAAACAACCCACAACAAAACAAAAACATAGTGAAATAATACAAAGGATTTTCATCTTTATCTGCCTGTTTCTCTTGGTTATATAATCACAACTGTAATCTCTGGTAAATGCAGACTCAATCAGCACAATAATGCTGGAGAAGATCTCTCAGAGCTGTGATGTGTCATAGAATCTAAACCAACTGTTAAAGCTTCAAAAAGATTCCATCAAATGACCAGATGGGGATACAATCCTTCATACCTTCTACAACAGTAAGTGTAGGGAGATCATGAAGCGTTAGCTTCTCAATCATCTGTCTCATAAATATTGGGAAGAAAATCTGAAAGAGAATTTTGTTTCTCCAAAATTATGCGTAAGAGACTGTACCAAAACATTTCCTCTTTGGTCAAATAGCAAGTACTTCTTTGTTTTATTTTGTGAATCAAATATTATATTTCCTTTGCTAAAATTATACTGTAATTTTTCTTGTATATTGTGAGAGCATATGCATTTGTCTTCCTGAAGACAATGCAAATGTCTATTCACATGTGCAAGTCAAGAAACATTTAGTGAGGTTTTAAAAATCAATTTACCCCACCTAATATGAAATTAGTAGTCAAGATGTGTGATTTTACCTAATTTTCAAAGTTGTAACTTAACAGACTTAAAGCTGAACTGTTCCCCCAGAGTTGTACTTGGAGATTATCTCATCCATAGAACTAAATGGCAGAAGTTTTGAGAAGAATCAAGTGAGTGAGCAATAGAATGGTGAGTGCTACCATCATCTGCTTTGTTTCTATGTGCTATTAAAGAGCTGAAGAGAATGAAGTGTTACTGTTAAAGAGAGATATAAAATGTTATCATACATAATAAAGTAACTTGAAAACACTATGGCATATATACTATATTAATTCAAGTCACATAAGCAAAGATATCCTCCAATTAATGGTGAACTCAGTGGATAAAGTCAGAAACAGTGCACCCCAAATGGAGGGTTACTAACGGACCTTCACAAAGCACAGGCTATAAAAGAAAAGACTTTAACATAGTATTCACAATTCCTAGCTATCAAAGGGATGCAAGTTACCAAGAAGTGGTCCAGATGCAGCCTTACTTATTTTTTTCCGTATATTTAGATGTAACACCAGGTATCTGAACACCACTTGCTAAGCATTCTGAAGATCCACATTAGGCTGCTCATTTCTATTCAGCAGGGCAGCAATCAAAGCTGACTTATATGTTGACAATATGGCTATCACAGCATTTTAATTTCTTCCCCCCTTTTTTTAAAGTATTATGAAATAGAGTCTCTTTGAGAATATATTTTCTGCAAACTGTGAAAGAATTTAAGAAATCTGTAGTACTTGCAGTTTGAATCACACACAGAATTTGTATTTCTTGTAACTTTTTTTTACTGAACTTCATCACCTTTAACCAAGGTGATAAACCACCCATTTTTTTTTTTATGACCAAGCTCCTCTGAAATGATGTGCTTACTATGCAAATTTTAGATTACACTTGCAAGTGGCCAGGATAAAGAAATACCTAATTTTCCTCAGATCTATCAAAAGAGTTGGGTGCAGGTGAGATTAGATTTTTAGGTCAGTTCATGGCATTTGCTACACTTACCACATCCTGTGTGAGAGAAGAATCATAGCTAACAGGAAGCTTACATTTTTGGTTGTGGAAGAGTAACAGAGAACAACTATTTGGGTTTCAATACTTCACTTCTAAGAACGTGCAATAAAGGAAAAGCCCACTCCCAGAGAATATGGCAATGAGAATAATGGGATAAACCTTGCTTCACCATTGCATGCAGCTTGAAAAAGCCCAGAATTCAAAGTGCTAGTAGATTGAGATCAAATATGAAAGTTCATAAACTGTTCAGGAAAGACCTGTGACAACATGCTTTGGTTAGAAGTTCATCCACAATACTTTATGCATCTAATTTGCAGATGCACAGGCATATCCCTGCGTATCTAACCATCACATGTACTACTTCTGCACTGCCTGCTGCCATAGACAAGATACACCTAGACAGATAGGTATGTCTGAAGCAGAAAGGTCATCACTTTTTCTCATGCTCTGTCAGCTTGTCACAGATTACAAAATGAAAAATTTGTTCTCAGGTATTAGGCATCCACTCTTTTAATTTCTCATATTGTACCATACCAATAAAACAATGATGGACAGCACTACTGCACCAAGTGCGAGGAGAAACTCACCCCAATAACAAATCTAAGAACTCCTACCCTTCTGAATCAGCATAATTCATTCACTTAGTACTGCACATCATAGATCCATAGAGGGCTAAACCCCCAGCTGCAGCATGGCAGCCATTTCTTTTACACCAGGTATGTATTAACAAAGCAATAGATACCAAAATAAAGTGAATCCTGAATCCTGGCACAGAACTGACCCAAGCAGTTCTACCAACACCCATGCCTGGCTCACGCTGCACCGGCACAAGGTAAATATTAGAAGATTACATCATGTCACGCAATTGGTTTTTTACATGCCTTGGTCATTAGGAAGCAGTGTGAACTGCTCAACCGGCAAATCAAGTTCTGTAGTTTTCTACATCACAGAGAAAAAAATCACAGAGATTAGGACCATAACCAATTCAGAGCCAGCAAGACCATTAGCTCTGCCCTCTACCCTGCATTCCCGTCATTCTGCACGGCCGCAAGAATCAAACACGCCTAGCATCACCTATGAATTGTAACCTTCAGTGCAGCAGTTGAACAATACACAAATTTCTTTCTTAACTTACCTCAGAAAGCTCCACAAGCAGAACACTGACCATATTAACACAACAGCTATTCCTTCTCAAACAAGGTGCCAGATAACTTGATTATATGTTTCCCACAATATAATCAAGGATTGAACAGTCATTGTGCAAAAATAATCGCTACACTGAATACATACAAGAAATCTGTTAGGACAGGTTTTGCCCCAAAAATGCGTATTGTTTAAGTGTAACATAGAGGCAAATTAAAGAGACAAACGTTTTAGAAAATAAATTAACAAAGCTTTAAGAGTACTTTTTTTAATTCTCCAACATAGTAAATTTAAGACTTGTAGACTGCATGTAATTATTTGTCTAGTTTTGTTATAGCAGTTAAATGCAACCTAATGAGGTTTCATCATTTTTCTTTCAATAGTCAAAGACTTGAGACTATTTTTTTTAACTTTTATTCTATGTTTATTTTCTATCACTCAGAGAAATGACCACAATTATCTAATGCTTCATAGATTAATGTTTTGTAGCTAACATAACTAGGCCATAATAGGAAACAGTATGCTGTACAAAAAACCCCAACTTTGTAGGTAGCTAGCAGAAACTCACTTATTACAGAAATATCACTGGCTGATAACAAACAGATAAATCATTCACAAATGCAAATGAGAAAAAATAATCTACAAAAAGAAAATACATTTTATTTTAGCCACAATTTAGAAATGTGTTTACAAGATGTTCTAAAACAAGACACATTCCTTCCAATTCCCTTGTAAAAGTCCCCTACCTGTGCAACACAAAAAGCCTTATCCAGTAACCCAAATCAACAAAGCTACCACTACAAGCTACAAACAAAAAACCCTACAAAAATCTTACAAAATTAACTTTGTCTAGAAGTTAGTTATTCTTGCATCCCTAATTAAGGCATCTGTGGTAAAGACATATAGTGGAAAGCATTTCCTAGTTCCATAGTGATATATTCACTCTGCATCATGCCATCAGGTTATCTGTGATGGCTATTCAACCAGAAAGTAAAACAGCAAAACGAGATTTCACAGTCCTGTTTTATCTGTCAGGCTCAACAATGCCATCTCACCTAAAGTGTCTGAAAACTGAACCAGGCTTTGACATCATGCATCAAGCTAAGCAGCATCAATTCTCTTCTTCAAGAGCCTAATAGACTAGGCCTGTTCTTCCAACAAATTCACTGAAATATCTGTAGTGATCACAGCTCTGTCATTAGGGGTGAAAAAGCCTGCTTAACAAAACCTGAAAAGATTATTGCAAAGTTTGACAGATTTTTAAAACTAACGATTCAGTAGCCATTTGCTATCTGACCTTCATTAGAATTTTTTTTCCATTATCATGTTGCTAAAATCTATTACATTACTGACTGAAGCTATTAGTCCCTAGAAAGCCACTACATGTTCCCCAAACTGAGGAATCATCATTACCATTAATTTCAAAGGATAGCATTAAAAGAGACAATATTCAATATTTTACTCGCTAATTCCACTGTAATTTATATTATAAAAGCATACGGGAAGGTTATGCCAGCCTAGGTGACTGGTCGTTTTTTCTGAACCATTTTGTTTTCTAGACAAAGCCTCAATAGTACCTGAGGAATGTGGGGATACATCAGTGGAATTCAGAGTTCAAGGAGCCGTTCTGCAGCACTGATACAGTGGTAGTCACAGGGGGCACCTATTTCCACACTGGAAGAGATCAGTACCGATGTAATCCAGGGAAACAAGGAGAGAGGCACAGCATTCCCTCACAAAGCTATCGTAGCTTACATATTTCATCTTACTCTATTTCGTCTGCATTCTAGGGACTACCATGAAGACTTTGTTCCTATTATCCTCTTCTCCCAGTATTTCTGTATGTTCTAAAACATGATCTATAATTCTGTGCTTTTATTTCTCTCATGTCAGGTTTCTTTACCAAATAAGGACACTTTCATTTTCTTTATATGGTATTTGATGCAGTCTCATTAGCTATTTGGGTGCTATTCTTAGGATACATGATGACAAGTGAATTGCCTGGAATATACAAATAACTTATTAGTGCAAAATTTCAACTACAGAGGTAGAAGGTTGCTACTGCACTTGCAGAACAGCTTAGTGAAACAGCTATCTTATTCATTATCTTTGCTTCTTTCCATACATTAAGGGCTTGCTTAGACAGGAAGTCTTTTAAAGGAAAAACAGTTTAACAAAAACAACACAATATCTCCATCTTGTAATCGTAAGGATTTTTGTATCTGAGCTGCAAACCCCTGCACATGCATGCACGCACAGATAACAGATACACGTACCTCTTTAATCTCAAACAGCACTAACAGCTACGATCCATTTTTATCATTCTCAAATTATCCAAATTCTCAGTTGTCCTAACTCAAAATTCCAGTTTGGTAACTTGAAAAATGAATTAAATGTCTAAGAAACACACATGGAAAAAAGCTGGAGAGTTTCTGATAGACATCTGTTCAGATTCACCTATTTCTATTAAAAAGCGCTAGTCCAGTACACTGTAGAAAAGTACAGCTGGGAGGGATGCTCACTGCAAAGTCATCTAACCTGTCCCCTGACTGCAAGGCAGTATCAATGGTAATGCTATCATCCTAGATGGATGTTTGTTTAGTCTGTACTGTAATATCAGTAACAGTGAGGATTTCACAGCCTCTGCAGATATACCATTCCAATGCTTTACTATCGTTATTATTTGAAAGGGGATTTGGGGGGCTAGTTTTGTTTGTTTTCTCTAATTTTTAACCTCTATCTCTCTCGGTGAAAATGACTCAAGCTTTAAAGAAGTCCTAAGTGAGAGAAGAGCTGTGCAAAGGGTACATGAAGTGAAGCACTGTGGCAACTGCAGAAAAGAACAAATCATCTTTCTGGACCTACCAGGAGATGGGAAAACAGAAAGATGAGAAGGTCTGAGAGAAGTAGTCCTGTGGACCTCAAAACTAAGATGAACAGAACTCAAAGATTGTTAAAGCAGTACCTGGGAACTGGGGAGTCATGTTAAGAGTTCCTTTGTGGCTACGTTTTGTATGCAGGAATAATGTCTTCGCCATTATAAGTCACAGTCCTCAAGAGAAGATAACAGTGTAATGGAAGTGAGCTTTAACTGTAACACACCCATGATGAGGGGGGGGGAAAGTCTATCTACGATTGAAAGAAGCTACTCTCTGCTAAGAAAACTGTGCAAATTCACCTTGCAAAGTCTTGAATAACTCATATACAACAGACTTAAAGACATCTATAAGTAAACCACTAAAGAAAAACGGGTAGCTCCAAGGTATAACTTAATCAGTTTTCACAAAGACATGCTTCCCATTGAGACACTGTATTCCACTGTGAGCCAATGTATTCCATTATCCACAGGGATAATGGATTAAGTCATATGAGAAGACTGAAATAATCCTTGCCAGGTGTGTCCCAGGAGTAACAGGAGCTCAGCTCTCATCTTCCACAATTTCAGCTTTCAGTCAACACAGGGCTTCAAAGATGGGAAGGAAATGGGAAACAAGACAACAGCAGGATTTTAGTGCTGCCACCCAGTTTTCATCTGGGAGAAGCACAGGTGCTTCTGCATTATGACGTAGTCATGGTCACCAGTGAGGTACATCCACCCAAATCCCAAAGGATTTCAATCTTCTAGAATTTTATAGAGAAGGGCTAAACTGGGAATTTACTGAACCTGATCCTCAGTAATTGAAAGAGGAATAGGGTCCCATAATGTGCTAAAATAAATCACTGAACAGGCCACCAAGCTACCATATATTTCAAATATAATATAGTCATTTTAGCCATTTCACAAGACTCTTGTTCAGGTTCAGATTAATCACAAAGGGAGAAGATAGCCTCTATAATAAAGCTGTTTATCTGAAATTAAAAATTGGATTAATTTTTCTTTCCCTCCTACACTACTGGAACCTCATCCAACTTCTATCATCTTCCAGAACACATTCTAATTGAAACATTTTCAATTAAAAAAAAAAAAAAAATCACCATGGCAAAAGGTGCACAATTAGCAAACTTAAAGACATGCATCTTTCCACAAAACTGATACATTTCAGGCAGTAAATCCAGTTCCCAAATGAAGCTACTACAGCAGGTCTGGAAGGAAAGTGCAGTTCATAAGCTGAATGGGTGAAGTGACCAGCCGAATTTTGTTTGCTGTTCAGAGGCAGCAGACCCGGGCCCTTATCTGCAGGACCACAACAGTACTCTTTCTAAATGAAGAATAAACCTATTTTTCAGTGCATTAGCTTATCCTGCACCGTTGCTTCCCTACTAAAGGAAAGATAGTTTTCCATAATACAAAAAGCTATTACAGATTTACGATATAAACAAATAGATATGTTGAATAACTGCTAAGTAGGGAAGATGAATAATAGCTCTATGGACTTCCAAAGTAATCAAAGTGGAAAGAAACATTCATTTATAACATTCAGCTTTTAGCTATAATCTCCTGGTAATAGACACAAATAAGATTTCATACCCAACAGGAAAAACGGTACCAAGTATTCATACAATTTCTGGAAATAAGACAATTAGTAAGCTACAAATATTAAGATATACCTATAAATTTCCCCATCAATGTCATGACTGAGGGGAGCAGGGAAGGGAAGAGGGAGGAAGGAAGGTGGAAGACAGAAAATGTCGCACCATCCAACCAAAGACACTTGTTTTAGGGTTGTGGCATAAATGGGGTAAATACACCATCTAATCACCTAACACAGAAAGCATTATTTTAAAATGCACAGTGATGCGCACGTGACTTGTGGCACGGACAGACCTGTTCAGAATAAATCTGGGGAATTATACTCCAAAATGTTCATGAACCGACTGAATCATGCAGCTTATGTTTTGGAGCTTAAAGTACAGCTGTGCCAGGGTTAAGTTTAGAGCAGATAAGTGAAGCGAGAAGGAGGATAGCAAGAAAGATTTTAATCCACATTTTTGCTAGCTCACCATCTGGACCCAGGAAACAGTACAGTGGCCATAGTCCTTCCAGCTCACCATGCCTGCTAATATTCTCTTTTGCAAACAAGGTGGAGTAACACATAGCTGCTCTTGAACTACCAGGAGAGTCCCTGGTTTTACTTCTGTTGGCACTGTCTGAATGGTGAGCAATCTTAAATCAAGTTTTGAGGATTTTTTTCTTTAACCTTGGCAATGGTTTGTGTAATGTGTGGTGCCAGGACCCCTCTTTTATTCTTTTTCTTTAAATAAAAACAAGTAGAAATAAAGAAAACTCGCCTCCCTACCCAGCTAAAAAAGTAGCACGTATAAGCAAGGTTTGATCCACAGTCACTGCAGTCATTGCAGGGCATCCACTAACTTCAACTGCCACAAATTCAGGCACATATATATGCTTGTTGCTGCTTATTTGCTAGCTACAAACAATAGGTTCTGCTGTGTCAATATTATGGCCTACTAAGTACTAAACAGCATTTCATTAGCAAAATTAAAGTGACATCTAACCATCTTTTAAGTGTCCTTCTTTCAAATGCATCAATTAAATTAAACTGCAAATGCACAACAGTGGGAAAAAAATGTTCCAGCAGAGCTTGTGTTAAGCAGGTGATCCTTTCTCACGTACAGTCATTTCAACAACAGCAGGACCATGATGACCATCCACAGGATCAGACCCTAGTATCCAAACATAGCTAATTCAGGCTTAACTGTCATTATATCCAAGTATTGTTATGTTGCAAATTTAAAGACACTCCTACTCTACAATTCATAGGGACGAACTATTCGTTTTCATGGGAACTGTTCAAAGATTTTTGAAATACCACCAGGTTTCAGCCTTATTAAGACTAACCCAATCTGACTATACATAAGACTTCTAATGCTCAGTTCTAGGGGCCAGGAAATTTTCAATAATCAGAGACTCTTTGATATCCAGGGCTAGATGGTAAACCTTTGGCAAACGGAGTTAGTACAAAGCAGTAATCATAGCAGCTTTTCGAAAGGTCTAAACCCTCACAACTCATACTGCTTCTTTTCTATAAGAGCAAGGGAATGAAAAAGCATCGTGGCTGTCTCCTTTGCGTGGCATCACCAGGGAAGAACGGTATGACCATCTATATTTTGAGTATCAACAGAATCTGAATTCTGACTTTCTTAAAGAAGACTGCTGAGAACAGCAAAATGATTCAGCTCTCCCTATCCTGCTACCCTTGTGCAAAGGGGAAAGGCCATCCAGAAGCTGGCCTTAAACTAACTGGGTACAATCATATATCTTAATCTTGTAACACACACCGAGTTCAAGATCTACACAACTAACATGTATAAACTCCAATACTTACAGGCAATGAAGGTTATGGGCAAAGAGTGACGGGCACTGAGGAAATGCATAAACTGTTCTGTAAAAGAGCAATCTATTAAGTTCTTATATTTTGGACAGTTTGAGAAACATAGGGGGAAGTGATTACTGCTCCTTTAAAGAAACAATGTAAGAAAAAGAAAGGCAATTTAAGCCTGAAGGCAGCTGATATAGAATACCAGCTGAACTGGAGGAACCTATGGAGGCTCCTGGGATTTCTGGAGAGATGGAAGAAGAGTTTCAGTTAGGTAATTAGAGCTTCAATAGAAGAATAAATACTCCACAGGCAATCCACAGGTTCTTCTCAATGCTCATCACTTCTTCTCTCCAGCAGTGACAGCTGCTTATGAAAGCGAAGGGAAAGGTCTCTCATTCAACTCATTAGTTAGCAATCCTCACTGGTAATACAACAAGGAGTACAATACCCTCCACTGCTCTGAGACAGAATGCAGGGCTTGAGGTCTCATAGGCACTCACCCTAGTAACAGCGATGCAGTGGTGGAGCCAAAGGCCATGAATACACTTTTGAAAGAGAAAAGGCACACCCCAGAGCAGGTGAGGAAATATTCGGATAACTTTTTTCTGCGTTATTTTCCTG
>NW_010337237.1:6228-7936 GCF_000700745.2 Antrostomus carolinensis | reverse complement strand
GAGACTGCTGTTTCTAGCTAGGCTCCTGATGCAGAAGGTAGCACACCTTGCCAGGGAATGATTCTAAAGGAGCAGGAGGAAGAGAGCAATGGCAGTGATCCACTGAGGATTCACTATTTCAGCTTTTTTTTGGTGACGGTAAGATCAGTTACCAATGGAAGGCACATTGGTTATCAATGTTTGATCTTGAAGAGACTACTTCTCTCTTTTGCCCTGCAATAATGAAAGTCAAAGTACCATGAATGCATTTCCACCTTCCAGAAGGCCTGTTTTAGAAGGATTACTGAAATAATTGTGACTTTGATTCCCTAGAAAAATGCTGGAGCAAGTTCTGCTGTAGAGTCAGCCACTCGGGCATTGGTCCTGACTGCTGACATGATTTTTTTGAAAAAGATATGTTCTGTGCAGGTCCACTCTCATGTCATCTCTGAACTTCAAGTAGCTTCCACAGAAGAAAGAAGGTGACAGCATTCTGGATTCCCCTCAGCATCCCTTAGCAGGTAAGGAAGCTGAAAGAAAGACAGCCACGCAGCTTACTCTTTATTCCATAGCCAGGGACATTGGTGTCAGCTAAGATTTGCACTGGAATACCATGTACTTCAGTATTGGTTAATAAAGTTGTGACCTCCAAATTTAGCACTGCACTACAAGGCTTTTTCACAGACTGGTCTGTGCCCAAAACAAGCAGCTGGAGAGAAAGGGAAAAGGAGAACACTTAGGTTAGTCTCTATGCAGGGAAACAACTAAAGCCTGCTCATTTCTCAGCAAAAAAAAAGTTTAGTTCTTTTTGTGACCGAGGCTATATACAAGTCTGTGTTACTATATCTTGCTTTTTAGATTATTAATAATCTACCTGATGGTCTACTTCTCATAAATCTTTCCTGAAAAGACTTAACCACCAAACATATGCATTTATTTCATGTTCCTTAACTGAAGCATCTAGATGCAGATTTGTTTTCCTCAAGGATTTTACACAGCTACAGATGCAGGATAAAGTCCAGAGGGACATTAAGAATTGATTTTGAAGTGAGTAAAGTTTATAGGAAGTTTTGATCATCTTACAGGCATCCTCTCATCTCTCAACAGTCAACTTTCTTTAAAAATCTGTTTATTGCTTCACTTCCAATAGCGATTTGCACATTTACAGTTTCCCTCAACAGCCTTTGCCACTGTTCTTTAGCTGATATTTAGGCCACACGTTCCTAAAACAGAAGGAACTGATCGAAGCTATTCACCATGGAAATTTTCTGTATCTTCATTGCTAGCAGACCTGCACATGTCACACAAATGTTTACATAAAACATGATTGAGTTTATGTAACTGTACACATGCAATAGAAACACTTAGACAAATTAAACTGTTACAAGTTTATTAAAATTACAGATCTACTTTCATGGTACTGTTGTGCTTACTTACAGCTATAATCACAGTGATAAAGTTTCAACGCATTCAGATGTTCTTCTCTAAACTAAGATTTGTCTGAAACTTCCCCACAATTGGAAGGAGTCTGCCAAAACAATTATTTTTCTGTGTGATTTATTAATAATCCTTTTGATTTTAGTGCCCAGTCAGCTATATAGAAGTAGAAGAGAAAACTATTTCCCTGTCCTTTTATAGGCTTATGTTTTTTTGTGGATGCTCGCATTTGTATGTTCTCACGCAAAACTAGTATACCAGCCATAGCTCACTCTCAAAAACCAAAGACAAC
>NW_010337237.1:4790-6196 GCF_000700745.2 Antrostomus carolinensis | reverse complement strand
GAAAAGTTAGGAGAAATTCCTCAATAAGAAAACACACCTTAAGAGAAAATTATATATTCCAGACTATACTCTTGCCAACTCTTGATGGACCATGACTTTCTGACTGTCCCTAGGCAAAAAACCAAAACCAAATGCACCGAGAACCTGCACACATGCACTTCTAAACCTTTAACCTATGTAAGCATGAACTAAAATGAAAAGTTATCTTCTTTAAATGCCTATTTCTTCAGTAATGATGAAAGTAGTTATCTACACAGCGACAGAACTACGCAAACAGTGTGCACTGATGGGCATTTTTAAGAATTTCTTTTTTAATATTTGTTAAGTGTACTAAGCTGCATATCACTTGTTTTAATTTGTTTCAGAAAACTCATTTAATGTTGCAAGTATGAAATGTGTAACATTCCTCCCTAAAGAATGTATTCTTATATACTATGATGCATTTAATATTTACCTTTGCTACTTTATTTCAATTGGTGCAAAGCCAACCCCTCATTTCCCCCCCCCCCGAATCTGATTCAAATGTAGTATTTACTGTAACACTGGCAAGATAAGTGCAACAAGTAAAGTAAGGTAAATTACAAGGTAAAAAAAAAAAAACCTTGTCTGTAGTGTCACTGTTATATTTTAAAAACAAGTATTCTGCCTTTCTAAACACTATTTTTTTTTGGTTGAAAAAGGTGCTTACGATTTTTTTTAGTATGCAGTACAATGTTGGAGCACACTATTCTGATAACTTATTTCACTGTAGACAGCTGTGCATTAAAGTGAGATTAGAAAAGTCACTAGGCAATCTATACTTGCAAAAATCTCGTTTATATTTAATAGGACTTTCTATATTTTACTGTTTTTACACATTTACAAGTAAGCCCTACATTACTATGTAACAATGGCTTCAGAACAGAATTTGTATAGTTTCCACTTACATACATTCATCCACACCTCTTTAAACTTAAATTTTCCACAGTATAGTTTACATGTAGCACTGTACAGTAAACATTGAAAAACACAACAGAACCAACATGCCTAATTTCATTAATTTAGGAAAAGTTACTTTCCTAAACATTATCACTTTTATCCCCTAAAAAAAAAATAATCAAAAAAATAGTTTTTTGTGTTCAGTTAAGGGAACACACATAAAACTTCCCAGGAGGCATCCACATTCTTGCGTAGGTAACCAGAGAAGTACACGCATGGAAGCAGACTCTGTTTGCTCTTGCACATATGCACACTGATGTAAAAAGGTAATTTGCAATGTTCAGTTACCACACTAAAATTTGGCAGACCTGGATTCATATCTGCACTAAAAGCTTCTCTGGGTCTTTCAGACTGTGGTTCAAAAAATTGTGGTTCACTAGCTGATACCATACCCACAAGAGCCTTGCATGACCAAGGGTAAGCAAGAG
>NW_010337237.1:0-4758 GCF_000700745.2 Antrostomus carolinensis | reverse complement strand
CCTACAGAGCGCAGCAGTGCAAAACCCCGGGCCATTCTTGCACACCATGCCTACTCTGCATGCACAGGTATGGTACAGGTACAGTACCTGGCTTCAACTCCTGCCTCTCCTCACACTTCCTACTTTCCACAAGGACTTTACATTTCCATACTCCTGAAGTGTTTCACTGATATGTTCATTAATGATTTTGATAGGCTCGTATACCTCTCTAAATGATCCCTGGTGCCTTCCTTGCCTGTGTGGTCTGAAAAACAACAGATAAATCTGGATAATTGAGACCTACTGAAGGCTTTAAATGCTCTTACTAAAGATACAAAGGCAACTATGGTGTGCCCCAAACTAGTATGAAAACCCTTCAAGACCAGCTACTTATATATTTTAGACAATTTTAACACACATTTTTAGTTCTGAAGAGTTACAGCTAGTGCTTTGGCTAATGTACATGTTTATATACCAAAGAAGACCCTTAATAACAAAACTAGGATGAAGACTCTCTTATCCAAAAACAAAAAGGGTGATATTTTTTCTTAATTTCCTCGTACTACTTGACTGGCATTATAGTTAAAAAAGAAATCAAAACACAAACAACAAAAAAAAAAAATCTCCAAACCCCAAAGCCAAACTCCCTTACCTCAGTGCAACTTTGCTTCCCATTAATCAGACAATAAAACACATCTTCTACAGATGTAGAAGTTAAAGAAAGAAGCAAGGCTTCTTAAGATCAGTTGTTTCCTTAACTATTACCCTAGAATGTGTCTGAATACTGTCACTGGTGTAACCTGCTCAGCTAAACATAAGTTTATAATTCAATGTTGTGCAGCTTTTTGCTAAAATTCTTGTAATTATAACTCTATTTGGACAACTACTAGGTTATTAATGTTCAGCAATAAACATGAAAGTAGACAATTTATTACTATTTGGCACTGAATGTCAATCAATTCAACAAAAAAAAACAACCCACACTGTTTAAAAAATAATAAAAAATTAATATCTAAGCTTAGCACACTTCCTGATAATCCAAAAAGTCTATCTGATAATATTGAATTAGTCTGCAAGGTGGATTTAAAACAATGTATTTGAACTTCAACAGCATTACGAGATCCCAATAATTGTGAGACAAAATTCAGCTAACAGAGAATGCCCCAAAGTCTCTTTCAAATTCGTACGTGGATTAGGTGAGACTGTATCGCAGAAAACATTTCACACGTTTTCAACTAATCGACTCTGAATAAGGATCAGAAAAAGAGGCTCTTTGAGGCTACAGAGACAACCAGGACACAAATTTGGTCCAGTCTGTGGTTGGAACAGTCTGATACAGGCAGAGTCATTTCATACTCTACCTACTACCTAAAGTAAAAGTACACTGTACAGGAGCTGTTTTGGGCAGTAAGAAATTAGAAAGATGAGTCACTATCAGTTGGTATGAAGGCTCTGGGATGCGATACCTCAGGTCAGAAAGTATGGACCAGTTCTGCGTATGTTTAGTATCAACAAAACTGTCTTTTCTATTGTAGTACAGTATGATATAAAACTATAATTTCCCAAGGCCTTTATCAGGAAGAATAAGTACAGTTAAAAATTAAAAACAGCCTGGAAAAAAACTTGTCATTTCCATTAAATACTAACTTCCTGAAAAAGCAAGTCAGGACTAAAACATCTCTTATCAATCAGTTTAGTAGAAATGAATTTGATTTATATTCTAAGGTTGTATTTCCTGTTATGGATCTAGGGTGGAGGAGGGCAGACTTTTTAGAACCATCCATTTATATAAAAGAATGTAATTATTTAAAGGATCAGTCCAATAATTTTTTGGTGTTATCTTTAACCATAGACTTCAGGAGTGCTGCTCCTATGAGCGCCTTTTGATAACAATGTTAAAGATTGAGGGATTAAATTCACAGCAAACTGCAAACAAACACCAAACAGCTTTTCAAACATCGGCATATTGACTTGAGTGGTCTAACAGTGGCTTGAGCTTTGTCCCCATCTAATTTGAACTTCAGTTTAATTTGACCTCTCAGACAAGAAAGTCTAGACATTGACCTTGATTGAACTGAATAAACATTTTCTCTTTTCTGTGTTGTTCTGAATAATTTTGAGCACAAGATCACTAAAACAGCTTACACCATTACTTACTCTAACAGTAATGCTGTTCACTAGAGGTTTTCTTCGACTGCAGAAACAAAAGCAACAGTATTTGACAGAAAAATGACAAATCCATGACCATGATATATCACAAGCTGATATATAGATATTGTTATTTTTACCAGAAATAAAAATATTATTTAAAAAGGGAAAAAAAAACCAAAACAAACCAATCTATTAGACCCTCAAATCAATGCTCCAACCACTGTTAATCTCTGTGACCTAACAAGAGAAAGTGCCTTCCCTATTTTCTCATGTAGCTCTCTAACTTTTAGTAAAAAAACATTAGAAATGAAAACACAGTTCAATTCAATTAGAGAAAAAAAATCACTAGTGATGGTCATGTGTTAATTTTCCCCTAGCTACATAAACAGATGAAATGTAATGACACACAACACGATTATTTTATTGTCATTATCCACATCAAAAATAAGCACATGGAAAATTAAAAGATTATTGTTTTCACATAAGCATTGTCTTAGTAGGAAACATCTAAAAATAAGCAGAATAAAAACTCAAATAGATTACCTGGATCAAAACTTTTTTTTTTTTTTTTTGTTAAATATGTTGAATGTGTCTGAGTTCTTAGATGTTGCCAGGACACTAGGAAACCAGAGCTAAAAAAAGTTTTCCTCACAAAATGAATCAAAGCTCAGACTTCACAGCTGGGTTTTTGAATACCACACAATCCATATCAGTGTAATATCAGTGTATATATAAAATAGTTTTTACTTATTACTGAGCAACTAGAAATGTCAGCATCTGGGCCAAACTAAATTAATCATCAGCTTGGTTACTGATTCACCAATGCACCGGGAAATGATGCCCAAATACATTGTTTGTATATATTTAAAACCTTGACAATGCAAGAAATGCCAAGGTTGACAGCCCCTTAGAAAAATCCACTTTACCTAGCACTTACATAAGCCCCTTGGAAAAATACCTGGCGTCGTTCTACACGGTGGAGATTCACTAATTTCTCAAATCAGATTATTTTGAACAATAATACAAATGTCTTGAAGAAAAGAATCACCTCTCTCTAAAGCCTTCTGAAGTTTTGAGAAAAACTTTGAGGCTATACAACCAAAGTTAACTACTAAACTTGCATAAAGTAACTACATTAACAGGCGATATTATTTTCATTAACTGTGCACTTAACAAAGACTACATTTTTAAATGTACTAAAACATATCAGATTTTAAAAAGCATTCCATAAAATGCTCAATGAGGATATTGGATAACTACACGTACTTACTGACAGCTTGCATTCTGTATTGTTTCAGTCAAGCTTTATTTTCTTAAATTGCTACAATACTACTACTTCTAGACTTTACTTCTTTAGAACATATGCATTTTGATTTTCTTTGCTCTTACATAATCTTTTAACTATACAACTAAATATTATAAACAAAGTCTCCTTTCAATCTGTGTTCCTGCATTTCAGTTCTGTTATAATATCTGTTTTCTCCATGTAATACAAGGTTTGGTAAATGCAAGCAAGTACAAGCCAAACATTTTATATCTATATATATATATATATTTATGAACGCACATATACACACACAGAGACAAACTTGCCATTACATTCTGAGCCTTTTAAAAGGACTTAAGTATGGAAGTAAAAAAAAAAAAAAACAAAAAACAAAAAAACAAACACAAAAACCCAAACAACATAAACCACACATATTAACACATCAGTGGTATTAAATGATCTGAAATTGCTACAGAAAAAATGTTTACACTAGCATTTACAAGCATTCTAAGAAGAAATGTTGAAAAAGGAGTCGGGTTCAGAGATAAACAGTTAAGAGCTCAATTTGCATCCATTAAGCAATCTTATTTGAATTTCAGTTTGGGTGAATGCAAGAAACAAAATATTATCTTGTCCAAGTGCCACTCCATGCAAGGTCTAACAGGGACTTGGTCTGGTATGAGCATATGCCGGTACACAGTCTCGGCAATGTATGCAATACATGCCTCTTCCTCCACAGCTATGAATTTATTAAGTGCAATTTCAAAACACCACAATTGGAGGGCTATATGTGAAACACCAAAGCATTTCTATGCTTATTATCTTTGCAAACAACATTATATTATTGTCCTTTACTGCTTCCTGCAAATCTGCAGCAATGATGCAAACCAGCATTTTTTTTTTTTTTTTAAATTCCCTTTTGGAATACAAATGCCTGCCTTCTCTTATTTCTGCCTGTTCCTAACCAAGACTCACTGTGGACAACAGTTTCTGAATCAGTGTTACCTTTCACACTGTTGGCAAAAACTAAAAAAAAATTTTAAAAAATTAAAAAATTGTACTTCAATCCCAGAAGAAAGGAGAAAAAAAAAAAAAAAGCAGCTTAAAGAACAAAGGCAATATTTAAACATAGTGAAAATAAAAGAAATACCAGCGATGAAGGAAGAGAATTAGTGGGCAGGAAAGCAGCAGCACTTATTGCAGAGGCACCGATTTTTTCTTTCCCTGGAACTCGGGCAACTCATGACCTCTCCTACTGCTGAATTAAACGGCTCCAGGAAACAAACCACTCGCTGCCTGGTTTTAAGCCACATATCAGAAGTTGTCAACTCTGCTCATGCAATTACAGACAAGGGGGGGAG
>NW_010337236.1:0-3178 GCF_000700745.2 Antrostomus carolinensis | reverse complement strand
CTGATCTCTATCCACTCATGGCCCAGCCTGTATGTTTGGGATTGCCCCGACTCAGATGCAGGACCTTGCATTTGGCCTTGTTGAACTTCATGAGGTTAGCACAGGCCCACCTCTCAAGCCTGTCAAGGTCCCTCTGGATGGCATCCCGTCCCTCCAGCGTGTCAGCCACACCACACAGCTTGGTGTCATCAGCAAACTTGCTGAGGGTGCACTCAATCCCACTGTCCATGTCACTGACAAAGATGTTGAAGAGCACCGGTCCCAATACCGACCCTTGAGGGACACCACTCGTCACTGGTTTCCACCCAGACTTTGAGCTGTTGACCCCAACTCTTTGAGTGTGACCATCCAGCCAGTTTCTTATCCACCGAGTGGTCCATCCATCAAACCCACATGTCTCCAATTTAGACACAAGGATGCCATGTGGGACAGTGTCAAACGCCTTGCACAAGTCCAGGTAGATAATGTTTGCAATCTTTTGAAAAGAAATAACTAGTATATATGCCCTGAGGTCCAGCCTGCTTCCCCAACACCATAAACCATGTTTGTTTAAACCACAAATCATACAAGCCTGTACTACCTCCTTTGACAATGTTCTTACGCTGCTGTGTCCAGGCCCTGAGAAGGGGACTTCAAAGTAAAAGCTCGCTCAGTACGGAAAGGTCTGTTAGCTCTTAGGTATTCTGGTAAACAGCTCTGATGCACTTGAAGGAAAGGAGAGGATTTTTGGAGCTTTAGGTACTGGAAATTATTGCTGGGTATATTACGCATTTTCTATGTGGCTTTGGGCAAAGTGCTTTGGCCTTGATTTTGTACCAGGAAAGGAAATGGGAGTGTAGCTACTGACTTCAGTGGGATCTGGATCAGGACCCTGGTCTCTCCATAATTTCTGCGTTTTCCATCTGATGGAACTTTTTTTAAGACCTCACTGTTTTCAATTTACAGACTTCGAGCACTCCGCAGAGGTCATCCCAGCGAGGCTTCCCAGGCTCCATAGCTCAAAGGTACCCTGCTGCCCTCCCCAGGTCTGTGGCTCCCAGGCAGACAGACCATCCTGCAGGTTGGATCCTGCTCCCTTGTGCAGAGAATTTTGAGTTTCCAGGGCAGGGAAGTACTTAGCAGAAAGGTTTTTTGGCCTGAGTGACACCAAAGTGTGAACTATCCAAACACACTCTGGGAACTGCAATGTTTTGGTTTTACCTGCCACTAACAAAGGTGTCAACTCCTGTTTAGATTGTGTCTCTTGAAGTGCTGTCTTTAAACAGGGGGCTCTGCAGTGGCTGTCATCTCAAGCCCTAATTTTGCTTGTGCCTTCGAATTATTACTGTAAAGCAAATAATATTTAGGCATCATATTCTGCCTCCCCCCCCAAATAATATTTAAGCATAATATCCTGCCTCCCCCTGACATGTATATATTGATGGGAAGTTTGGTAAAAAGAGAGAAAGGAGGGTAAAATAAAACATTATCAGAACTTTGAAAGTCAGAGCACTAAAAAAAATCAAAAGTTTCTAGGTAACTCTGATTCTTTCTCCACTTGGTATGTTTTCCAGCCTTACTCATAACTTTAGGACTCCTTTCCAGCCCCAACCTAAGCAGTATTGACAGGAAAGGATTATCCGCAGGAATTTTACGTATTTACATCTAAAGGGTGCCAAAGGAAAATCTTTCTGAGTGAAACAAAGCTGGCCTTATTTGAACTAGCTTCTTCCTTTAGAATTGTGGATGGACACCAGGGTGGGGCACAGGAGTTAATTGGGTAATAAGTATTTCATTGGAACTATTTTTTTTCTAAACAGGATATGTAGTAGAATAAGAAATTGCTTCTTTAGTTTTTATTCTTCTCACAGTGAAATTGGAATCACTTGAGAAAAGATTTGTGCCCCAGTGCTAAGCTGAGCATCTAGATAGCATCATCTCAGCAAAGATTTTAAAATGTATTATTTGTGTATCTGTAGCAGCCAAAGAAGCACCTGCTACATAAGCTCCCATATAAGAAAAAGCAGAGTTCAGGGATCTGAAGGTCTACAGGCTACAACTGTGATGCTGCATTAACTCTGAATAGCTCCAGGTTCTGCATTATAAATGAAGAAATCATCAAACTCTGCATTTATAAACAGATTTCTGAGTTGCCTTTCTCAGTGCATGAGCAAGCTTTGACTCCTGAGACGATGTATGATACTGGTAGCTTGCGACATACTGTACACTAGAGATTCTGGAGAGGGTTTGCTGTGTGAGTGTGCCACTGTGAGCAAGCAGAAAATACGTTTTGCTTTGGTGTCCAAGGCAGAATTGCTCCTTGAGCATCCTTGGTCAGCACTACACCAAGTGGGTTCTTGGGAAAAGGAATCGCTTTGTGTGCTGCTTGGCCATCTCGTGCCAGGATTTACAAGGGTCTGCGTCGGGTCCCGCGCTCGAGCCGCCGCCGCGATGATGGGCCCGCGCCCCGTCCTCGTGCTCAGTCAGAATATGAAACGTGAGTCTGGAAGAAAAGTCCAGACTGGAAACATCACTGCTGCTAAGACTATTGCTGACATTATCCGGACATGTTTGGGACCCAGAGCTATGATGAAGATGCTTTTGGACCCGATGGGTGGGATTGTGATGACCAATGATGGCAATGCTATTCTCAGAGAGATTCAAGTCCAACATCCAGCTGCAAAATCAATGATCGAGATCAGCCATACTCAGGATGAGGAGGTTGGAGATGGGACGACATCTGTGATTATCCTTGCTGGAGAGATTTTTTCTGTTGCCGAACACTTCCTTGAACAACAGATGCACCCGACTGTGATCATTGGAGCTTATCATAAGGCTCTGGATGACATGATCAGTATTTACAAATCAGTGTTGATAAAGCCCTGCGTGTACATTTGTGTCTCGGCATCTCTGACGGCGGAGACTATCTGCTGGCGGTTGGTGGCGGATGACCATGACCATGACCATGACCATGACCACAACGCAGGCAGCGAGGGCAGGGCAGCGGCAACATGCAAGGGCTGCGGGGACCAGGAGGGACCAACATCTCCCGGTGCTAAATACTAGACACAGCTGATAGCCAAAGCAAAACCAGGGCTGGCTTCCCCCGCCCTAGCCAGCTGTAAGCTCAGCAGGTGATGACACCGCTAAGGGCCAGGGACCGGCTATTAGCCTTTGGCTAGTTTGGGCGGAGTGCGTC
>NW_010337235.1:0-25325 GCF_000700745.2 Antrostomus carolinensis | reverse complement strand
AAAAAAAAAAATTTGCATACATTTCCTGACACACTATCTTTTCTGCTCACCTGCCAAACCTAAAATGTCCATTATTTGCTATTTTCACTTTGTATGATTTGAGTAGCATGTAGTCTGTCTTCAGAATTCATTGCAATACTAAAGTACAGACTCTGTACCATGACTGAATTAGGGTAGGATGCCAGTGCATCAGAGCACTAATATTCATCAGGTAGGTCATATCCATACTTCAGAAAACTGGGAGAGGTTCCAATCCAACAACAGTACACCCCTGGGTTGCAGGGTCAGGAGATGAATCATCCATTCTGTAGGATTCTAGACAATATCACCTTCCAAACTTAGTTACATAACTATAGGCACCCTGACTGAATGGCATCATTCCTGATCCAGATTGGCTCCATTTCATACTTTTCCTTTGCCATTTAAGGTTTTAGCAATTATAGGATGCTAAAAGGCTGCTGAAAGGCCAGCTCACAGAGGAGCACAAGGACATCCAGGAGCTCAGATGTTGTGTCTTGTAATTTTGGTGATCTTAAAATCTCATTTCTGAAGAGAAATAAAACTTTATCAATAATTCTTCCAGGCAAGCTCCAGTTTTAGGGACAGCAGCAATTCCCTTTTTCTCAGTAGTTACTGTGTTTTCAGTAAAACTCATTACATTGAGATTTCCGCTGCGAAGTGCTTTTAGGAAGCTAAGGCTGAAAACACTGAAATGATTCAGCAACTTTTTGATATATTAGGAAATTAACTTCTGGTATCAATAGTTAAAAATAACTTTGATTTTTATTCTGATGAGTTTCGCTGCCAGGAAGAAAGAAAAAAAAAAAGTCTGACAGACAAAAGGTCACAAGGCTAGACTGAGCAGCTAATAAGACAGTCTGCATACTCAACTAATAGTCATCTCATTTTCCAGAGTGAAGAGCTACCATACTTCTCCACAGACATCTGACAACTGAAAATACACTTCTTGACATTACAAAAGAATGAATCCTGAAAACTACTGGTTTCAAATGACTGAGAGGAGATTAAGTGCATATTACTTTTAGACAGGAAGTATCTCAACAAAACTAAGTATTTCCTTATAATTTGAAGAGATGTGCATGGCATGAATTCAAATAATATCAACTGGGACAATATCCTAGCTTGGCCAAACTGCACAAAGTACAAAAACTATTTGAAGGGAGAAGAGGCAGTGATAAACTACGTCCACATTTCTCCAGTCTTTGGAGTAATACATTCATTGGGAAAAATTAAAACGCCCTCTCATGAGCACTTAAATGCAGCCTCAGACATATTTGCCCTCAATACGGCATTGACATGTGGAGAGTGATTAGACACTGCAACTGCAATGCTGCCTCGCCATACCCAGCTATGAAATGGGAAGATAAAAGCTAAGACAGCCACAGTTCTGCCACTGTATGGTTTTAGTGTAGGCTAGCAAAGATTCAGAAAAACTAAGACTAGGAAATCAGGTTACAAAGCTTTATTGTGTTTTGTCATGGAAAAAGAGAGACACTTCTAGCAGACATACAGCAGGATCCACATACAAGTTAAAATATTTCACCAATTAGACACAGGACAGAAAATCCACAAAGCAATACCGGGAGCCATCCCCATATCAACTCTCTAATGTGAAGCAGATTTACTATTTTACTCTTTATATGAAAGTACAGATTAAAAAAATCTACATAAACATTCAAATTCTTATATAAAAAAGCAGTTATAATCTATTGACACATTTCATACCACAGCTTTTGTTGATTTTAAAAGTGATTTAAGAACAGGCTTTATTAATAACCAATTGTGTATACTGCTGGGTTTTTGTTTATTTTTTCAAATTATCACTTAATGACACTTAGAGAAACCATTAAAAATGCATGGCAATCATTCTAGCCAGTATGAAGTATTGCACTTCATTTAATGACTAAAATGTAATTACCTGCATAGAAAAGCACAAGATAACTTGAACACCAATAACTGAATTTAGCATGTTTTTATTCTGAATTTTGAGTACTGTATTCTATTGTATATTCCTGCAGTTACAATCCTGAATAACAGGATATGCAGAAGTACAGAAAGATATCTACTTGTGACACAGAAAGGATTCAGACAAGAAACATTTTATTAAGGAACCTGCTCATGCAGAAAGGGTGTATTTACTATTTTCCTACTTAGAATTTGCCCAGTTTCCCTCTAAAATCAACAGCAGTTTTAATATTAACTTCTTTGGAGCTTCATTTAAGTACTTAAGAGTCTGATCAAATATCCAGAATAAATACTTCTGCAGGCCTCAGCAGATTTTACAACCCTACATAAGCACTATGCAAAGATTTACAGCATATCTACCCTCTTCCCTGGCAGTATTAAGTCATAAAGCAGGTGTGGCTGATTCCATCATGTGTCCATGCCTGATTTGAATCGCATGTATATGTCTGGATACTCTGGTCTTATTAGGTAGTAAAAATAATTGGACTATAGACTGGAAAAATAAAGTTATCTAGAGAGAGTAGGTGAAAGCTCTTTATTAGTAGCTACAATGTTTCTTTAGAGAAAAAAAGTGTTAAAATTGGTTTATTAACTAAATTCCAAGGACCCATGTCACATGACAAACCGATCTAATATTATACAAACAAAATGCAGTAGTGCTGTCTATTTATTTGTCTACCCACCAAAATAATTGTTTTCAAAGAGAAAATAAGCTGATATCAGTGATACTCTCTTTCTAAAAGCCAAGTTCCTTCTGTGCAATCTTCAAAACATTAAATATGCACTGAATAAATTATGCCAAACCAGAGTCTAGTATGTTCTCAGATGTTCTGTTTTGTGCTCCATTTCATTGCAATTTAGAATTGTAACATTTATGCATTACACCACCTTATTTATAAAGATTTTCTGAAAGTAATGAAACCAGGGAACACAACACCAAAACAGCATGCAGACAAAACCATTAGCAAGGATGACTGATACAATAAAACAAGACAGCTTGAACTGCTGTTTCTGCAGTAAACATCAAGAATTGGAAACTTTGAAGTAATACCAAACTAATGGCTTGCCATTACATAGAAGGGGAACTCTGCATAAGGTGTGTACCATTGAACCTAGAACGATCTCAGGATGCATCACACACAAGGTTTCTCAGTATACTGCTTTTTTAGAAGACCAGCCTATACCCTTCCATTAAAAGACCACTCAGTAGATCTTAAGGTGCAAAACTAAAAAGACTACAAAGTATTTATCCACATTTTATACCTGAATTTAATCTTGATTTGCTTCCCAATTACATAACAGGTTCACTGGATTGCATACATAAACAAATCATGCAGGTACTCAAAGAAGAAAACAAATGATTACTGTCTACTCAACAAACTTCAGACTCAAGTATAAAAACAACAAAAGTGATGGAATTATGATAAAACCTAAGATACTGTTAATGTAAATGGAGTACAGATGGTCTACTTTACCAGAGTTGCATTCATTTTTAACACTATTGTTGTTGCTATTATACTATGAGTTTTCTGTTCCTACCTCACTTAATTTTTTAATAGAAGAATCTCCCATTCTTCCTTCCCTTTTTCACATTATTTTGTTCTCAAGGTTTTATTATTATTATTTAAATGACCCTTTTGCAGAAAAATACTATACAAGCGTCAATTCATTCCAAAGATCCAGTTAGCTGATGAACCATCTCAAAGCCTTCTCCAGGAGAAGGCTCTGCACTCAAGAAGATGACAAGGGAAGTAAGACTTTGGTCAGTTGTTCTAACCAACTAATCTGGACTACCATTTTCTCTATTTACAAAGTTCATTATCAGTACACAGTTTATCTCAAAAAGACACTGCACCTGAAATCCTGGGCACCAAAGTCTGCAGTACTAGTATCCAGCATACAAGTGAAACTAGTATACATTTAAGTAAACTGAATTGCAAAGTAAAATTCTACCTGACAACAAGAATTTAACTGTTAAGTAATATAAAGTCATATATGGTATCAGTTGCAGTAGAAAAGGAGAAAGTTGCAAAAGCTTTTCTAGCACCTGTTTTATTTTACACATAATCATTAAATTAGTTGCTAATTACAAGAAGTATGAACGTGCACAGTGTGAGACTCTGATCCCTCCCCATCATCTCAGATTAGAATAAAACAATGATAGCTGCCACTCATAATAAATTACTTGCAGGGAACACTAGATAAGTGATAAATTACTCCATTTTGCTAAACAGCAGTTTTAATTCATTTCTAAAACGGCTAGACCATGCAATTTCCTCATTAATTTTCAGTTCCTTTTATTTAATCAGACTATGCACTGCAAAAGCAAATTTGCTATTGGGAAGGGAGAGTAAAGTGAGAAGAAGTTTTTAGGAATGCTGCCATCTTAGTCTACATGAAATATTTAACTGCTAGAAGGTGAAAATAGGTACATCTTTTTCCTACAAATAGTCATATCATTAAAAAGTAGATTAGAAAGTCCTGCAGTTTATATCATAGTGATAATGCCTTTCCTATAATTACTCAAAAACCCAAAGTTTGATATCAGTATTTTAAATATGTTAAATTAAGACTAAACTGCAAAATGCAAAATACAATATATACATAACACTTCCAAATCCACAAAAGAAGAAAATAGTTTTACTCAACATTACTGTTGCCTTAAAACTCAACTAGAGATTTTGGTCAGATGTTGGGAAACCAGGCTAGCATTATACTGACAAATAGAGGTTTCAGTCACCAAGGTAAAACTCTGCTGAACAACTTACTAAAGGCCTTTTCCAGGCCTCAAGGCTCTCTCTGACTCTACAGCTGAACTGAAAAATACAGATTTTCATCTTTCAAAGGGTCAGAAGCACAGATGATTTCTATACCATCTTGCCTACAGAAAGTGTTGTTAGAAAAACTGATGTTACAATAGTAAAAATGTTTTAAATTTTTCTCTAACTATAAAGCTTCAGCAAATGCAAGTTTTAAAATGAATCTGGTTTGAATGATGACACAGGAACAGTACAGCTCTTCCTCCCCACCCGGTGCTGGCTCTCTTCTGCCTGCATCTTAAAAGAAAGAGTTGCACAAAATACAAATGCAGTTCTTGCAAAAATTGAAAGCAAGTTGTGTCTCTAATAAAAATAAAACTCCTATTTCTGGCCTGCTTCTTGAACAAAGTAATACTACCTTACTCCTTTTTGAGGGTTTTCCAGAAGCCTTACATTCATTTTTCAGTATTGTAGGTAAAAACATCGAAGAGGAGAGGAAGAAACACTTACGATTGCTTTGACTTTGTTGGTATTGTATTTAACATACATTTCAAATGAAAGAATAAGGAAAAAATTAGTCCTAAACATTACATGAAATTATCATAATATGTAGAGAGACTTAACTAGTTAAATGACCTGATAAAGAACATTTCCAATGCTAATAAACTTCCAGAACATCAATTGAACACCTCTCTTACGGCACCACACAGCGCTATGGGATTAGTGCAGCATATCCTGGGGTCTGGATGCAATAAAAAACAAGCAGCAATTTTCTGGTCTTAATTAACTCTTGTTAAAAGAAGCCTTGCATAACAGTAAGTTTTCCATAGATGCAGAGGGAAGGCCGCTGCAATGGTATTATGCGCCTAATGAGCCATTTCTCAAAACCTGTTTTGCACTTGTATCAGAGACGTACTACAGGAATATGTAGCATTTGTCTCAGTAGTAAGTCACAGGAATTATCTGAAAGAGGGAAATGCTTTCTAGAGGATATTATACACAATTAACCTTTTTCAGTCTGTGCCTAAGATTGCATCATTGAAGGAATGTCTACATATAGACTTTGGGAAAAAGTCTGTGGGATTAATCTTCAAAACATGCTTGTAAGAAGCTATTTACAACTCCTAGTCTTCCTCTTAACACGGGAAACTAAATACGAAAACTTTTTTTACTAAATTTTCCAGCCCACAGGGGATATTGTCATCTAATAGAGTTCCTCTTACATTTAAAACAAAGAATTATGTTTTCAAGTTACTGGGAATATGAGGAATATATGCTATGAAAGAATCGTACAGCAACAAAGGAGACCTGATAAGATGAAGCCTTAAACTGAAGCAATCTGCTGTTTGAAATAATGAGCAGAGATGTGCTTATGCCCCATTGCTACTTGCTAGAAATATTTGATCTAAACAGTACTTCTTACTATCCCATTACATTCCTCTCTCTAAAGAAAATTAGGGGAACTACTATGTTAGCTACAAGCGTTAAAAGTACTTTTTTTACAAATTAAGTTCTGGATGTATAAGAAATTCAAGACTTTTCACAGACAGACAGACCATAAGCCAAAAATACTATTTGAGCTTCACCACCTTAATTCACCATCACATGGCCAATAATTCAGCCAAAACTGTGGAACTGTGGTGTTCTGTTGGTTTTTGTTGGGTTTTTTGTGGGTTTTTTTGTTTTGCTTTGTTTTTTAAAAGAAAGTCCTGCCATGAGAAGCAGCAATAGGAACAATATATCTTCTTCTGGTGTATTTGATACTTCTTTTGGTACCTCATTCTCAAAGTTGCCTTCAGCCACTATCAGTAACTAGATCAAAAGTATCCAAATGAGCTACAGGATCAGAAAGCTTTTTCATTTCTCTTTCCATATGTGCTCACTTCACCTGTAAATACTTGATAAATTTTTATATATCCTGTCCAATGACTCACCAAAAAGGGACCCCAAAATTTCCCTATATGCTCCTTCTCTTAATTTTCAGGCTGTACAACACAGCTATTTACACTTCAACCTAAGAGATATTTACTACCTGGAGTATTATCTTTGAAATCTGCAATGTTTTTGCAAGTTAAAATAGGTCATCATTTTAAAGTAACTGAATGTGGATTTAGATTGGACACCAAATCTTGGAATAACTTGTTTTGTGAAAGAACACTGTTTTCCCCTTTTTTCATTATAAAAAACTAAAGTAAAAATCCTAAATAATTTGTAAGATTTTAAGAAACAGTTTTTTCTTTTGAAGGAGGACAAAGGTAGAACAATTTCTCACTTAGTGATAAAGAATATTGCTATTTTAAATTGTCTTATTTTTAATAATCAGTGTTGAATTTTAATATCTGATAAGCTTATATAAAAATTCACATTACCTTCCTCCACATGTTAAATTGACTAATGATCACTACATTGAGTAATGAAAATTGGTTTTAATTTCCCTTTATGAATGTAGTTGGCATACAAAACTAAGGACAACACACAAACATTTAAGTGAAAAGCACAGCACAGACCCTTCTTGATTAGGGGTAAGAACAGACAACATTCTTCTCTTGAAAGAAGAATCAACTATATATCTAGATTTTTTTTTTAAATAGACAGAGTAAGTGTGTATTTTAGCATGGAAGCAAATATTATTAGTAGTTATTTGTACAACAATAGTGACTCCTGTCAAGGTTGTAGCCATAAAGACAATTGAACATTCTGTATTTTACAGAGAACAACACCCACAAGTATTTACACATAACTACAGCCATCTGCATATTTCTTTTAAGAAACAGTCAAGGCCAAATCCACAACACCTGCACACAATCATTAAATGATTATTTCAAAATCCACGTAAAACACTCAAATGGCTTCCCAACATACATAAAACTTTGGCGGTTGTGATAGTGCTGTTATGATAGAATTTTAAGGCTGTGATATACCTCCCTAGAAACAGTTAGACCTATTAAATTTTTTTCTTTTCTATAGTTTCAACACCGCCCTCCCACTCCCCTATTCCCTCTTAGTTTTTCACCTTCTGAGACCATTCTTATTGCACTGTAACTCCTGCTGAGAGACAAAGGTAGGCTAAGCCTTACACTGCTCAGCATTCTTGCTAATTAGCAGCCACTGGAAATGCCCAATCACATCTGAAGATCAGAATACGCTTTAATAACAAAAAAAGCGCTCTATTTCCAGTGTGCAGCAGCCAGATATAAAAAGAAAAATAGAAGTGGGGACATGTTAAAAATATGGTAAAAATTCCAACTGAATTCAAAGTAATTATCTTTGAAAAGATATTAAACCCGATAAAATCTACAGAGGGCTGACAGATATTATAAACTGATGTACGTATTCATTTACTGCTGCTCACTAGAGGACTGGTAAGTGTATTGCCATTATTGTTTGCTCTTAAATTACCATTTACTTTCCAGGACAATAAACAAAAAAACAAAGTAAAATTATTTATATAATTTTTGATAGGATACAACCATTTTTCATAATCCTTCTCCTTCTCATCTTCAATAAAAATTTATGTCATGATATTTTGGAACACAGGAGTTATTTGCTAAAGAGCTCGCTAGATGTAAGCAAGGGCCTATGTCTGGAGAATATAACACCAGGGTTTTGTGTAAATAACGACCACAGATATTCAGATGGTAATTTCACATGTGGCAATCTCAAAATCAGGGTGTACTCAATTGCAAACAAAAGTATGCAAGCATTTTTGTTTTGCTAATGAACAAATATCTATCAACATCCTTCACATTAAGTTATAAAGGAGCAGCAGCAGCTACCGAACAAATAGTGATTTTCAGGAAACAAGTGTTACCGATACAAATGCCCTAATCTCTTTCAGAGCTCCATCACTGTCAGCCCAAAGGCACTTTGTGAAACAAGTCTGCTTATGGAGGTCTTGATTTTGTAGTGTGAAACAGCTTCTTTAACACCTAGTAAGAGATCAGTGCAATGTTAAAGCTCTTAAACTTTCCCCTCCACCTTTGCCCATTATTTTCTAAATCTTATCTCCATAGGATGACAAAGAAAGAAAGAATTTAATGAAACTTGATGGATACATTACAGTTTCAAGTAACAACTGTAAGTTTTCCCATATTAAATAGAAGACAACTCTATCACTTTTCTTCTTTACAATACATACCAGGACTTAACAAGATGTACTCATTAACAGAGTTTATGTTCTAATATACTACCAGTAAGCTATATCAAAATAAGACTTTCAAGACCTGTACTTGATATAATTTTTTTATATGAAATTTTTAAGAAATGATAACTACGTTTCTTAGCCTGACAATATTTCACTTGTATTTAGCAATGGGTACTGTTTTATTTTCAGCTATGAATATATGAAAAAGGTATGTCTAAATTTATTTTTAAAGGATCATTTTAGGCACATGCTGTAAAAATGTAAAAGATTTCTAAATATCATGAAGTCTCATTAACAAATCTGAGAAAATCCAAGAAAACTTCTGCAAGTGGAAAAATAATTAGCATTATATACATCATGCATTTAGTTTTTTGAAGACTGACCAGCTTTTTTGCCATGAACACAGTTATTACCTACTGATTTTTTTTTTTAGACGTCATAAGTCTTTGAAACTGCTTGATAAGGAGGCCTCCCTACTGAGATTGCCAGTAGTCTTTTTATAGAAGCCTGCAGTAACACTGTAAAAGTGAAAGAAGATTAGCAGAATATAAAAATAATTGGATTCTAGTGCTGTATTGACATTTTAGAGGTAAGATTTGCTGTCATGTCTGGGCCAAGTTATCTGCTGATAAATTCCACTGAAGACAACACATTTACACCACTGAGTTTATCTTGTTCTTTATGCAATAAATATGCCTGAAAGACTTACAGTATCATAGATAATTTAACATATTTGCATATTTATATGCATCTAACATAAGACTTAAGACCTCATTTCTCAGGTGATGGAAATAATGGAAGAAAAGGTATAACTAGAAAGAATGAAACTAACAAACATTGACTCAGAAACTTTAGATGTTAACAAGTGATGTAACTTCTTAAAGAACTTGTCTAACAACTGCCCAACATATTTCAGTATTTATTGTTACTGCACAGTACATTAGTATTATTTATAGCTTAATGCCCTATGGATATGAAGAAAACCCAAAGTAATCATACAAATAACACCTACATGAAAAACACAACTGAAAAAAAATAATTTAATATAACTTACAAAGGATAATCAAAAGAGAGAAAGTGCAATACTCCACTGAGAGGCATAGTACATAAGTTTCAGATTTGGCTACTCTTCCTTTTTCAATAATCTAATCTGCATGCAGGGTGTAACATTTCTCTACACATCAAGGCACAAAGATGGGACTCCCCCCAGCTGCTGGTACTCCACTAAGCTATTGACCTCAGGGGCAGGGAAGAAGCAATGGAGTCTGTAATCCTTACAACAATATTTCGGCAACTGACACCTGTTCTCTACAAATTTTCACCTCCTAACCAACAAGGGAAAAAAAAAAACCAAACCTGTGAGACTGATGCCTGCATCCATGACAGCAGGAGCCACAGGCTTGTCCCTCCTGCACAGCTTGAAAGTGACTGTTAGTCCCACACAAAACTAGGAGCAAGTAGTATAAGTGGATTGACTATACGAACACAAAAAGCTGCAGTGTAGGAAAAATTCTGCGCAAACTTTAGGTATAATAAACACCAATTCCCCTCAAAATAAATAAGACAAATTTTTGTTCTTCCCTATAGCATAAAATAAGTGAAAGTTTGCTTCAAGTCACAGTTTGACTACAAATGCTCTTACTAGCCGCCTCCACTTTCCCCCACTGTGTCCACACCTCATGGGTCCCTTGTAATTACTGCTCAGCTGTTTAGATATACAGCCCCAGATGCCAGTTCGGTCTATACATTTACTGCATTAGGAAAATGCCATGGTGCAGTAGCCAGAGCAACAGGATCGCTACACATCCGGAAAGTGTTTGCACTGAGTTCTATAAGCTAGTAATTCAACCTTCTTCTACAACCTAGTGTTTTCTTTGGATTGCTGAATACAGCTTTGCTTTTCTAAAGACTCTCTTCAATTTATACCACCACGAGAAAACAAGTAAAGCTCTTTATGTACAATATGCAAGACATTAATTTTTGAATACATGTTACTAGACTCCTGTCACAGTTTAGCCCCAACTAGCAACTAAGCACCACATGGCTGCTCGCTCACTCCTCCCCCTCCAGTGGGGTGGGGAGGAAAAAAAAATATTGAAAGGCTCATGGGTCAAGACAAGGACAGGGAGGGATCACTCAACAGTTATGGTCATAGGCAGAACAAACTTGACAAAAAAATCAATTAATTTGTTACTAATCAAATTAGAGTAGGATAATGAGAAACAAAACTAGATCTTACAAAAAAACCTTCCCCCCACTCCTCTCTTCCTGGGCTCAATGTTGCTCCTGAATTCTCCACCTTCTCTCCACCAGCGGCCTATGGAGATGGCAAATGGGAGTTACAGTCAATTCATCACGTTTCTGGTGTTCCTTCCTCCTCACACTCTTCCTCTGATCCACCATGGGTCCCTCCCACAGGGTGCCATCTTTCAGGAATGGACTGCTCCAGCACAGGCTTCCACTGGAGTCACAGCCTCCTTTGGGTGCATCCACCTGCTCTGGCATGAAGCTTCTAGCAGCTTCTTGCAGGACCCATTCCTGTAGTCCCTCCCCCACTACCAAAACCCTGCCTCACAAACACAACACAATGTCTAAAGCCATTTGATGACTCTAGATACCTTCAAAATAATTAAGATTTAAGAGTTCTTCACAAAATACACTAGCATTCATCAATGAAACATCAGGTCAGTTATTACTTTCATTAAATTATTTAAACATTTCCAAACTTCCAGAGAAGAAAGGTAATTACCACATCAGTCAATCAAGAAAACATTCTATAACTTTATCTACATTTCTCCCCAAGGTTACAACTCCCTACAGATTTTCTAAGAGTTTTGATTACAATCCCTATAGTATTCAGTTTTGGTACTAAGAGGAAGATGTGTTTAAAATGTATTAGAATCCTACCCCTTTGTACTATTGTTGAGGTAATATTATACCTTAGTATTCAATTGAAATGGTGGTACAATTGTAAATGGTTTAAAATAAAAGGTGTGTCTATCATTAAAATTCTGCTTAATGGTCATTACTCAAGAATCTGCAGACTAGCTGTCTACTCTTTCCTAATCCTATTCTACTTGTGCTCATTTTCATTGGACTCCTAAACTGAAATTTAGAAGTAAAATACAATTTAACTCCAGGATAATTTGATTCTATTATTACTCAATGATTATTTGTTCGTACATTAGTCTGAGTCTATGGAAACAATATCCACATTGAAGAATCTCAATTTCACAAGCAAAAGCAGACAGCATTCACCAATCTGCTAGCCACAAAAATACAACTGTTTGACATATCCAATAGCAGCTCATGCAGCTCTTGTATTGTCCTGCTACATCCCTCTCAGTTATTGCCCTACTCACCCAATACAGAGTTAATATGTAATGTTTCCGTGTTGCCATTGAAGTAACACAGACTGATTAATTTAGGCAACCTTAGACTCCCCATTTTTATTTTCATTCCTCATGTACAGCCACAAGCACAGCTGCACAGCTATACTGTCTCCTCAAAATACCATAATACAGAGAATATTTCTTCACTCATTCTATTTTTTGTCAAGTGGATTCCTATCATAGTAAATGACCCATTAAATTACTAAATACATTTATCTCTATAATAGTAAAGAAACATTTCAGAAGAAAGAAAAACTACTGTTAAAGACTATTGAAATTCAAGAAATTATACTGGATTTCCAAAGTTTCACAAGAAGTTGGATCTTGACCCATTTCTGATGATGCAACAATCATCATGTAGATATTTTTCCCTGACAAGTAAGTCTTGCTAGGACAAGATAATTTTCAATATTCCTTGGCTTCACTCAAGACTAACAAAAGGACATAAAATCATCCTCTTGATGTCATAGATTTTAAAGTCTAGCATTATATTTAGAAAAGCATGCTTTCATATCCTTAACACAGTAATAGTTTTCTAAAGAACCACCCCTTACAGAGTAACTTTCACCTGATCTACTAGATCCTGTGCATACTCATTCCAGTCTAGTACTTTTTTTTTTTCCCTCCTGTAGTCACAGCTGACCATAAACAATGAACTGTGAACCAAACAAACCCCAAATATCTAAGTGGGCAGGTGCAGGATAATTCTGTATTTTGGTTCCTCTACACCTACAGCTTTATCTCATTGAATGAGCTGTAACTTGAGCAGTAACCCAATTCTGCTGCATCTTTTATTGCTAGAACAAAACCAATTATAAGCAGTTTCCAATAAAGCTGAATCTTTTTCACATTTTTGTTAAAACACTCTGCTCATTTCTGATACACTTAAATTTAATTCAGTCTCTGTAGACCTCCCAGTGCCTTGAATGTACACAGCTGAATGCAGAAAGATTAAACATTTTCTTATTGTGACCTACAACAATGTGCTGAAACTTTAATTATTATGTTAATTCAAGCATTGGGCCCAGTGGATTTTTGATATTTCAGAAGCTAACACAGTCTACTCTGACGTGAGATGTGAAATGCATCTAAGGATTTTGTCTACAAATATTTAGGCAGAGTAACTAATGGCTATTCACTAAATAAAATATTCTGAAAACCTAATCCTAATATTGGAGCATTTTCCTCAAGTACATGGGTAGTTCCCTCATAAAAAATACTGAAAATCTAGTTGTATGTAGGAGCAAAAGCTTGTGTCTTGGCCAAACATTAGCACCCTAAATTCCAGCCTTTTGAAGCTATAATGGTATATATTAGTCAAAGATCTCTACTTTCTACAGATCTATACTGTTATAGGATGACACATGGAAAAAGACCAAACATTTTTTTCCACCACAGAACAGGACTGGGTACTGTCTACACTATATTAGGAATCAGAACAAGAATATCAAACCCTAAAAACAGTGCATTTGGAATAAAGATGGCTTATTACTGAAGAGAAGAAATTTCAGAAGTCTTCATGGTTTAAAGATCCAGCACTGGAAGAAATATCAAACACTGAAAATTGTGATTTGACCTTTTTCCTGACAGACAAGTGTTTTTAATCACCTATCCCTCATATTAAATTGCTAGTCCCAGTTTTGTAGCATCCATCTAGAAAAAATACATACTATTTTTTTATCATTATCCTCAGACTCAGCCAATAATTTCCTTGTTTTCCTTTAGCAACATGTTGACAAAAAGAAAACTCAGATTTTAGATAGTTTAGAAGAGAAAAAAAGTGAAGAACCTTGATGGGGTGAACTTGTCAGACATTGGTAAAACCAGTGGAACTTTGCTGAATATACAAACCTTTTTTTAAGCAATGGAGTTAGAAGTAGCTTAGATAGTCTTTTATACTTTTCCTTGGTTTGCTACATCAGAGTATTCTTCTATTAAAGTATCACAAAAGCACCTGTGTTGTAATTAGGAACAATGTGACTTTCTTCAAGGGAAAGTTAAAAAATGTTTAGTATAAAGGCAAGCAGGAATTAATGCAAGCTTCAAGGCTTTCTTCTGCCAAGTAAGCCAGAGGTTTTGTCCTGTGCTCATTTTTGATTGTATATTTTAATTGCTTACTATCATAATGCCTTGATAACCATCACAGACAACTGCATAATTACCAGATAGAAATCTTTATGTTCTGAAGAGGAAAAAAAATTACAAAGGAATTATTTTATCAATATCTTCTGAAATTGATGTAAATAAATTAGGCCAAAAGCTTTCAAAACTGAGAAGACATTAAAGACCATGGATAACTCAAGCATTTTTCTATATTACTTCTAAGCAATGTAGTCACAAGAACATTTATTTCCTGCATTATTTTTAACATTTCCCCAACAGCAAAACCACATTCAAAGGATTCTTACACATTTCTCCTATACTCCAGGCTTATTTTAAATCTGTCCAGGAGAGAGGCAGCATACCCCTTACATGAAAATAACAGGCTTATTAAAGCACAGTTCTAATAAAAGCTTTTTTCCCCCCCTTAAATTCTTGAAGATATGAACTCGATCACACTACAAAGATAATGTTTGTAATTTATACAACCTTTACTGTTTAATTTGTTTTATTAATGCAATGTAATTCCCACTTGTATGTATACAAATATATTATACACAAATACATAATTTTTCCATATAGTTTATAACCAGGAAAGATATTCTTAATATATTTTAATTAAATCAGTTGCTTCCACAACATTTCAGTTATGCTTTACTTACCTAAATAAAAAAAATCCAAAGCATTTTAGAATACACAAGTTTATCTGGTACTTCTTCCTTAGAAAACTATGGATAGTGTTTCTTTTTGCTCAAAAACACACACTTTTTCTTAATAGAACTACCCCCCAAAAAAAAAACCCAAAACCAAAAAAAAATGATGCTTTTTCCACAGCTAAAGAGAGTCTAAATTTACCATGGTAACTGAACAAAAAGTCACTAAGGACTTACTACCAAAAGCCTTTACAGTATATAAAAGGTACAGTCAGTAAAAGGTATTGGAAAGTCTTTTATTGTTATTTTAAATATACAGAACTAGAAAATTCGGTGTTTATAATAAACGTTAAAAGTATATGTCTTATTTTTGCAGTAAGGTGCACCACAGAGAGGCTCAATAAGTAAAGGTCAATTACTCCAAGTTACATAAACATAACAGAATACTGGAAAGTGTGTTATTGTATGAATCTTGTCATACTAAGTTTTCTCAGTTAAGTATTTTGATGTCAACAAAAAGATAACCTAAGCAAAGTATTCATTATACCTCAAATGAAGCAACTCAATTTCCTGCCCTTGAGTCTGACTACTTAATGCAGCAAGTTAGTAAAAAAACTAGCTATGGCACTGTGAGAGAAAACATAGCTCTGCCTTAAAGTTGTTGCACGTATCTCAACACATAAGATTCCATTCCATTACTTGAGGATTTTAAGCCATCAAATAGCCACATATGATTCTTAGAAAAAGAGCAGCTCAAGTTAGACTATTTGGATATAAGCTTAATACTTTTCAATCAGTGAGCTAAAATTACTAGAACAGAGAGGAATGCAAAGTAAATTTCATTCAGTGAAACTACTGGGCAAAAATAAG
Organism: Antrostomus carolinensis; assembly: GCF_000700745.2. NCBI lineage: Eukaryota > Metazoa > Chordata > Aves > Caprimulgiformes > Caprimulgidae > Antrostomus > Antrostomus carolinensis. Next base: position 9,421 of record NW_010337235.1, on the reverse strand, counting down.
TTAAACATCCTGGCAGCAAGAAATACATTCTGTATCATATATTCACAGAAAACTCAGAGTTGAATTTTTTTATCTCAACTGTATCATCTCAGAAACATAAATATATATTTCTAATTTTATAATGTAAGATGTACTAGGTTATGGAGTCTCCTTCTCTGGAGACATTCAAGACCTGCCTGGACGCCTTCCTGTGTAATTTCGTTTAGGTTCCTGCTCCGGCAGGGGGATTGGACTGGATGATCTTTTGAGGTCCCTTCCAATCCCCAACATTCTGTGATTCTGTGATACTAGAGTGTTAGTATATTTCTATATTAGCTATAACCCACTTCAAATAATTCTATTGCAGTATTATAGTCACATACTTCTCAGAGCCAGACCCCAAACTTTCATTGGCATTCCCAGGGCTGGGAGTACCATCCCTATAAAAGTGGTTGCAAAATCTTAACTAAATTCTTAACCATTCCTCATAGCTGATACATTATGTTATTCTACTCTATTCAAGGCAGTAGTTGAGCAATTCAGTCTGTAGAAAGGAAGACAGGCTGGAATTTGGTTAGACACTTAAATGTACTCTGAAATTTACCTAGACTTTTAACCAGCAAAAAGGTATGAACAGCTTTACTCAGTCCTTCACTATACACGCTATTATTCCTCTCTTTCTGCTAGCTGTATACGTAGTTGTCATTCATTATTCCAAAAGTCTCACCACAGGATGCCAAAGCCTGCAAAGTCATTCAGGAAATTTCAATTATAAACAATTGGCTCAGAGAACACAATCCCACACTGGCATGATTGTCAACAAGTCCTTTAAAAAAAGTAATCACATACTTCTATGCAGTCAATGCACTTCACATACAGGCCTTACAAATTTACACCTTATATTAGGAAGGCCTAAGGACTAATTATTTCAGGGTTGTATTTTAAAGACATCTAGGATAATGTCATAAGCCTTTTACTGAAGTTCTGTAATGACAAAAGGATGATCATTTTAGCCTATGCTTTATAAAATCCTTTGTGGTTTCAGTCCTAGTTTGAAGATTTTTTTATGGCAGTAATGCCCAGTGCTGGCAGTATTTAGTGACACACAAGCACTCCACCTCACCTAAGCAAAATGCCTAATCACACATCTGAATTCTGCAGTTAGTCACTCTGTGACACTTGTGCCATGTGTTAAGTATGTGCACATCAATGCAGAGCTTGCTTCTGGATATTAGACCTGGATTTATCTTCTTACTGAGCAGAAAGAAATACTAACTGCAAGGACATTCTAGTCATACAATAGTTGTAGCATGACCTTGAGTATACAAACTTCTGTATGTTATTATTTTGAAGATGAAAAGTAGAAGATTTATCCCCCCGTTCCCTGGAAGAACACTATTCTTACAATCAAGAATTATGTTAATTTAGCTACATATAGGAAGGTACGTTTTGGTAACTTATCAATCCTGAAATATTAAAATATCCAAAGGTTAGCTATTTCTTTCTGCATTATACCTAGTTAATATCAGAGCAGATGGGAGCATACTGAGGTAGTAGTTATATACCACATGTTCTGTGGTCCTGTTTACTTAATAATCCAGATTTGGGACCTATCTGGACCTCCTGGAGCTAAACATTGTGGTCTATGTCCCCAGATGTATTTCCTCCTCACATATTGTAAGGGAGGACAGGAGAAGGTACATGCCTAGTTCTCACCCAGCATGGAGTTAAGATCAGACTGAACTACACATCTAGACCCAGTTTCTGAGAAAGATTTCCAGATCTCAAATTTTAGACATCAAGTCCAGAGCTTATCTTTAACATATTAGTCATACGGAAATAGTATCTTCTGATATCTTCTACTGTCTTTTTTTTTTTTTTTTTTGCCTCAATGTCCTGAGATATCCTACATGTAACAAATGCACTGAACTTCAGAAATGAATTCAGACCTGGTAATTTATTCTCAGCACTTTGCATTTCACTTAGACATGAAAACAACAAGCTGTTGGTCCAATTTTTGTCAACATGTTTTTAATTAGTTCTGAATTTATGACGATTAAAGCTCACAGTTGCTTTTAAAATGAAGTTACTGAATTTGCCTTAATTTGTTTTCATTGCTCAGCAACGTGTGCATTTTAATTCACCATGGAAATATCCCATCCTTTCTGCAGGGAAGGCACTACCATCAGTACTATCCTCATTTTTTTCCTGTGAAACTTACTAACTAGAAAGTAGCTTGAAAACAACTCGGGAATTCTCACTATGCTCTGCATTTGACTGGCTCCATCTGTGTCTTCGCTGACTCAAAAATCCCAATGTGTTCCAGATCTTTGGGGGCGAGGATCTTTTGGAGGGGGAATAAAAAGAAATATTGTATCAAAACACTGATTTTTTTTTTTATTACTTGGGTCTGCAGCTGCAGTTTTGGTCTTAGGAAAATCACATCTATTATTCATTATTCTAGGGCCATATACAGCACAAAAAAGTAAAAGCTGTAATTCACTTAAAAGATGAGACAAAATAAATTAGCATGTCTCAAACTTTTTTGGAGGCAGAGAGAAAAGGGTTGAAGCATGATTGTCATCCTAATGAAGAAATAATTTTCACAAGTTCCTAAAGCCTTAATAAATGAAAAAATTCTACATATTAGAAGAGCAAGGTTTGACCTCATATGCCTCAACCACATTTCTCCCTTGCTTTTGTTTTCCAGCAGGAAAGTAATTTTCTCTTCACAAGTCCTCTGTGAATTTGTATTGTTCATGCACCATTTCTTCCATGAACGGCTATAGACCGATCTATGCTTTTATGAGTATCTGCAGACTACACGTCTTAATCTGAAATCACAGTAGAATTTTCTTCCAGTAGAGTGCTTTAAAAGAAAAAAAAAAGTAGTAGTTGAAATTAATAATAGAGAACATGGAAGTCTACTAACAGAGGTACAATATGACAACCTGTTTTCTACTCAAACTAGTATGTGTCTACTTAAAAAAAATAAATCTACAATGAACATCTCTTTTGTAACAATTCTTAATTCAGTTTGGTTGTGGGGGATTTACTCCCCTTTAATTGTTATAACTTTTTTTTTCCTTTAAAGTAACCTTTGTACAGTGTAACAGTAAAACAAGAACTAAACAGCACTCCTAAAATAATTCAGATATTGTAATTACGAAAAAATAACATTCTTATACGTGACTGCTTTTGTAGTTTAACTATTAATGTAAAAAATATACTTGCTTTAATAGCTAATTAAAATTACTAAATAATAGAGAAAACTGAATGAATTTCCCAGAAGCCAACTATTATCTCCATGCTTTAAAAAACACCACCACAAGGGAATATCTAAAAAATTATGAGGGGGAATCAAATATACATTAATGTCAGTGCAACATTTGTTGCTTACTTTTCACAGTGTATGTTCAAGTTAGATATTTTTTTTTCTCACAAGTAAATTCAGTTTCACTGTTCCCTGTCTGTCTTATGCTGCCTAAGGGCTTGCTCTATTACTAAGATGACTATATGTCTCAGCTGCAATATGCACTCTATTTACACTAAAACCACAGGATTTAAGAATCTTTATTACAAAGAAGTCTGTTAACATCTTATAACTGCATACAGACATGATCCAGCTCATGTGCAACAGGTTCATGTGGCTGCCAAAGACACCAAAAATTCAATGAATAGTTCGTATTTTTTAGCAAAACTATATTCACTTAGCCCTAATGTGTAACTGCAGTCCCTAGAACTCCCTCCACTCCTCAAACCCTCCAACTATGAAACATACCCATAAAAAAACCCATACATCCCTTTCCTGATATGGATCTCATCCACATATTATAGGTTTAGCTGAGCCTTTGTAATTGACTTGTAATTAGATCCCAAGAATAAAAGGTGAAAACATCAATTTTCTTTAAATTTTCCCTTTTGTGCCTGGTAGAGAAACATAATAGTTCCTTATCATTTATCAAAGAGGGCAGTAAAGTCAGCAAAACACTAGCCACAGCACAAATGCATATGGGGAAGCCTGGTTTCTAGGAGCAGTACTGCTTTTTGTTCATGTCTGTCCTATAATCCGTTCAGTCAAGTCAGAGTAATATGCTGGAATTCTGCTGTTCTCCTCAACGCCTCTTATCAGAGTGAGACATTAACATATTTGAAATGTGGATTATTTGTTCAGAGAAGGAGGCCAAGTGGAAGCTGAATAACCCTGACCTTTCTGAGCTGGGCAAATCAAAACAATACAAGGAGAGAGGCATTCATAACTGGAATGGGATCTTTTAATCATTTCCAGTTGCTCATTCTATGGTCAGAATATGGTCTAATTAAAATTCTAACCAGAAAGTTGGTAAATATTTTTTTTTTGTTTAAAATACATTCATAAGGTTGCAAGACTTGGAAAGTAGTCGCAAGGACAACCACCATTGATACAAGAAAACTCGGTAAAGAATGAGCAGGAAATGCTTCTACATTAAATCTATTTACATGGTTTTCATCTTCCCACAACGTTTCTTTCATCAACTCACTTCTAAATCACAAGTTTTCTTTCATAATTTTGGTGAGTGTAATCTATATACAGTAAAATCCAGTTTCAAAAAGTTATCTTCTCAGTGTAACACTTGGACCACCTTTTTTTGGGCAAATAAAAAACCCCTACATTCTAAAAGATGCTGTTTACTCCCACATGAAATCCCTCGTGTTATGAGCCACACCTTTGAGACTACCATTTCTGACATGTCCAATAAACACCTTGAAATCCCCCACTTGCTTTCTCCACCACTGACCTTTCTCTCTAAGTGCATTTGCATAGCCATCATCTTCACATTCTCTTTTTATTATCCTCCTTCAGTGATGCACACACACAATAAAATAAATACTTTTTAAAAGGACAGCAAATGAGAATCTGTTCTGACATGTCATCTAAAAGATTTGCCAAATCTTATTTTACCATCTTCGTTGTCATCAAGAGATGCTCATAGCGTTCCAAGCAACTCATCTACAAAATCAGACCTGAAGTTGACAATGGTTATGCAGGGTACTAAGACTACAGCTTTGTATCCTGGCAGAAAACAACAAATAAATGGGAAGAGCCTACCATACTTAAAGTAGCAGACAATCTCTGCCTCAAAGAGGTTTACACTTGTACTTATGCATAACAGAAAAGGAGTTCATAATCTATTAATAGTTTTTGGATACTCCAACAATGCAAATAGTAACAACATTCATGACATAAAATACATTATTTCATAGTGTCCCAAGATAGCTATAAAATCTTGTTCTCTGTATGGCTAAAACCAGCAAGCTCTTTATTCCCATTCAGCATCCATGCACCACTTGACTTCACTGTTCCTAACTGAGACACAGTGTACTATTACATAAAAGTATTTCATTGTCTTTTTCCCATTTCCCGCCTATTAACTTCTTACACACAAGAAGGTACTGATGACTTCTAATAGAGCCATTACAGCTACTTAAACCTAAAAGAAAAAAGTTTGGGTTTTTACATCCCCAATAATAATAAATCAGCCTTGGGATTATGGTTGCTATTTTTTACAACTAATTTATCTTGATTTTATTGGTTTACAGTCACAAAAAAACATGTTATATGCATTTATCATAACATAGTGACTTTACAGGGTGCTGTGATACAAGATGCTATAATATCAGTCTTTCCTTCCCAGTATGAATAGGATTGTTAGGTCAATTAAGTACCAGTGCCAATCCAGAGTGATGACAATGAAAACAAAGTGTCAGGGCAGTATTAGTCTTAATTCTGAAAATCAAGCTTCTTCAGTGAATATCAAAATCAGTTATTACTGAGGCACAGTTAGCATTTAATACTGTTTTTACATCAGACAAAAATTTTCAAAAAAATTAAAAAGGAATAACAAGGTTGACACATAATTGTCCTTGTTACTGGGTTATAATACTACTATATTTCTGTGGTCTGGCAGGAGTTGTCACTTCCACTTGCCATTGCTTCCAGTTACTCTGGTCTGATGAGACACAGTGCAAGATCACATGTCACATCTCTTGAATTGAAACACTAATGCAAGTGATTTACTTAATGCAGAAATAGCTTCATAAGGAAATACATATGTAGGAGATTTTATTTTCTTGAAGGGCTGGGAGGAGATCATACATATGTCTGATGTTGACAGGTTTTTCTTATACCACATAACACTCAGATGGTTTGGTTTGAATTCTCTGCCCAATGCTCTCTTATTTGGCCAGTGTCTGGAATATACACAGGTAGTTTTTCTGCATTTGCTTGAGTGTTTGAGTTTAGAACACACACTTATGTCAATTAAGGAAAAAAAAATTGTAGCAGAATCAATACAGAATCATAAACTGAAGAATTTTTACCTTTTTTGAGATATAAATATCTGTCTTTAAATAATCTTTACAAAGGTAAATATAAGAGCAGGTTTTTTGTACTATAAAAATCTTGCGTTCTTATAGAATCTAGTAAAAGTGCAAGTAGTTCAGCCGACCAGTACCCTGCAGGTCATGCCTTAGTGTAATTCCACAGCATCAAGTTCTCTGCCTATACCTGTCACATACAGTAGCAATCTCACTTTGTAGCCGCCATAAAGCATAAAGAGTTTTGCTAAAACAAAAGTCCACATTTCTGCCAAATTAAATCCAAATACTAATTTAGTCACATACACTAAGATGTCATATATGACTGCATCTTTTAAGGAACTCCCAACAACATTACTGTTGGAAGGCAACAATATAGTAGATGACCAAAATGTTGCGGGCTAATAATGATTTAATAAATGGTTGTGACAATTTTGCAAGCTGTCACTTTGGCCTATGTCCTCTCTCGGGGCACTTATCTCACACAGCAGAGTCTGTGGTGACTTTACCCTAGAAACTGGAATGTTTTTGATACATATGTGTCATATCTAAAAGTGATTCACAAACCACAAGAAATTCAACCTTAAATACCATTAAGTGCAAGAAGTTGCAAGTGCAGATATGCTAATGCATGCAAACTTGCTAGTTAACCTACAGCCTTCAGAAACATTCTCTTTCATCCTGTGCTTATACATCCTATAAGATAAATGCTGTGAAGGCTGATAAAGTTACGGGTTTAGGTTTCTTGCACTTGAAAGCTTCTTAACAAGAGTATTTTTATTCTATGTTATCATGAACTTTCTTACCCATGTACATGCTGTAATTACTTAATACAGTCTGTAAGGAGTTAACCATGAAACTAAATAACCTTTTTGAAAACAGAATGTGTTGTGAATCACTCAAATCGCTGTACACTTAAACATGCCAACAGCACAATTTAATCTTCACACTGAAATGGAAAAATAGATCTGCATTCTCTATGTGATAGTATCATTCCTTTGATTCTTTTTCTCTAATTATTCTTCAAATTCTTGCTTGCTTTAAGATTCTAGAATTAGCATATAACAGCTCCTATCGGATCCTGCAACAACCATACACAAGTTGCAAGTTCTCTGGAGGAAGAACCAAGAACCTTTTTTTTTTCCTTCTGCTTTCAGATTTTAATGCAAACTGTAGAAAGACATTACTGGTAGAATCTCATTGATACACTATCTGTAACAGGAGAATATGCTGCAATTATGCTGAAACTTTAAAGTGTTGATCTGTGAAAATGGACTGACTGCGATACCACCACTGTGGTGGATACTTTCAGAATTCAATCATCAGGATGATATCTTTACCAAGAATAGTAAAGTATCAGAATTACAGAATGGTATGGATTGGAAGGGATCTTAAAGATAATCTAATTAGCACATGCAAGAGAAAAGAATATTCTGTTCACTTAAAATATATAACTATCATTCAGCAATATGAGTCCAATTAGCAATAAAATAATGTTTGTGAAATACTAAGGAGCAAGTATTTTAGCATTCACAGTCAGTGTTTTTGTGCCTAGGACTGGTGTCTGAAGCTATGCTGGCTATTTTGTTATTTGGCATAAGTTCCTTATTTTTACTTTCTATTTAAAAATAATTAGAATTTATTCTCTGAAGGCTGCACATTAGCATTATCTTTATTTTAATCAACAGCACATTGTTTTCTGTGCAATTCAACATCCTATATTTTCAGGTGCACATATGTTATCCAGGAAATCTCTCTCATCTCCACCTAACATGAAAAAAAATCTGCAAAACAAAATCCAAGTTAGTTTGTTGGTTTCTGTTCCCTGTCCATAAATTATTTCATTTAAGATTATAAACAGTCTGAGTCATTAACTAAACTCTGGATTATATTTTACAGCAGCTAATGATGCAAATCCATGCATATTATATATCTTCAGTGACATTAAATGCTTCAGTCACTAGGTTTGAAAAACATCCTTTTTTCCTTTTTGATATTTGAGCCTCAGCTCAGCAGGTTACTGCATACTGTTTATCTTTGAGAACTTTATAAAACAAGAGTGGTTCTTACACTTATAGGAGATAAGTTCCAGACACCCAACCTGACTCTCATTCTTTCTACGACTGTTTAAATGTATATTTGCTCAATTTCTACACCAACTGGTTTAGAGATGGAAGTCTCAGTTCAGTAAATCCTAACTACTTAAAAGCTGTCACGCAGCTGAAACAGATGAGCGGGGGTGAAAAGAAAAATTAAGTGATAAAGGACACAGTCTCTTGCTATCTCTATCCAAAAATGTTTAAGCATGATTTTCTTCTAGACACCATACAATTAAAAGTAGCTACAATTAACATGCTAACACTCCAACTAGGTTTTATGTAGGAGTCTAAAACTTGCTGTTGTACTCGTGTTAAAATTGTCACAGCTGTGCTGCAGTTATAATTTCAGAAAGACAGAGCTTTGTTCAAGATGATTGCTTTAAGTTTTCAATGATCCCTACAGTACAGATGATATAATTTAAAACATCTTTATAGTAAACAAGAATTCATACCTATTATTGCAGCTCTAAGATTAGATTCTAAAATTCCTGTGACACTGTAATAGAAAGTGGCAAGTACGAATCCTTACTTGTGCACTAAACCAGTCACAGGACCCTAGCTTTCCTCTAGCATCAACATTTAATCTTGTATTTAGGTAAGAATGCTCTAGTACACTTAACAACAGCTACTCTTGAGTCTCAATAACACCAGTGATTTACTGTTAATGTCATTCATGTTCCAGAGTCAGATTCTAGTTAGCAAGAAAGGAACCAGCTACAGTGGATCAGACCAAGTCTCTCCTCCTTGGTATCTGACAAAGCCTTTCCCAGATATCCATGGAATATCACTGAGCATGTCTGATGCTTCCATGTTTGCACCATCCCAGCCTCCCAACTAATTCAGGGAACTTTTAAGATTAATGTCCATTAAAGATCTCTCAATTGAAATCTCTTATGAGGAGTTGATCCCGGTATCCTGAACTTTACACAACAACTTGCATCACCAAAGCTCTTCAGCAAGGATTTAGAATCATAGAATGGCTAGGG
>NW_010337234.1:0-1433 GCF_000700745.2 Antrostomus carolinensis | reverse complement strand
GGTGCTTTGGTGTCCAGTCCTGGTCAGGCAGCGCCGTGGGTTCTCCATCGCCCGTCCTCCTTGGGGCTGGTGGGGAGTCTGGGGCTGGGATGCTCTCGGGCAGCGTGTACCTGCACCACGCTCTAATCCCCGGGATGGCTCGGGGAGAAAGCCCTTCCCACCACGGTGCAGGAGGGTTCTGAGTCACCGGGGCCAGTCCTGGCTGTCGATGGCCATGGGGACGGGGATGTTGCCGACTGCGGTGGCAGCCACTGGCCGTGGGCACCAAGGTGTGGCCAGCACCCCACGGTGCCTGTGCCTGCTTGCCTGAAGCCTGGCTGCTGACCCGTTCTCTGCAGCACCCTTGGTGGCTGGAGCCTTCTTCTGCTCGGTTCCTTCTTGGCTGGTGATAACCGGGGTGTGATCACTGCTGGAACCACCTGGTCCAAAAGCCTTTGGGAGCAGAGCAGGTTCCTAAGCTTGGCAGCAGGGAAGCTGGCACAGAGAGGAGAGCAGACCTATGGGGATCATCCTTTTTGCCTGGTGGCCTCTGCTAGTTGTCCTTCATCTGGACTTCCCTTGCCATGGCATTTGGTACAGGGACAGTAGAAGCAGGATCTGTATGGAGGGACTGCCTTGGTGGGTGGTTTTTTTGGCTGAAGAACACCTCCACTAATGAGAACATGCTGGGCGGTGGTAGCAGGTGAAGTTTTGAGTCAGCTCAGGATTCCTTCTCCCCCAGTTGTGCTGAAGGAAGGGAACCAGACCCTTCTCCAAGCTGCCAGTTTGCAGTTATAACCCGGGTCCTCTTCCAGCCTTCCCATTGCAGAAGAACCCTGCAGTTGTGTGTTTTCATGGTAAAAGAGGTTCTCTCTGGTCTTTCTCCATTTGCTAATCAGGTGCAACTGGGCTGCCTCTCTTTACGTTTTGTGAAGAGTCTTCAGAGTTACAGCAACATCTGTGCAACTTCTGAACAAGACCCCAAGAGCCGTTGGTGGGATCTCTCCTGCTTCCCAACCCGGGGTGGGCAGCTCTGTGTGGGGTAAGCCGGGTGCTCACTTGGCCTGCAGTGATAGGAAGAATTATGGTGTGAAGCATTGAATGTGGGGCTCATGGTTACTAAACCTCTGTGTGAAGCGTTGGAGTGGCCTCCTGGCATCACCAAAGCCACCAGCTTTCCTGTGGAGAGATGCCGGGACCCGAGTTGGGGCTGGGGTTGGGGTTTGAGTGTGGACTCGCCTGCACCATTTTGAACATCATCACACCTCGTTCTGGGCAGGGAGGGGTATTTTGGGTTCATTTTTCCCCTGCAGCTGATGTTTCTTTGCCTGTTGTTGAATTTGAACCCCAGTTTGACCATCACCTGGAGTTGGCCATGGTGCAGAGCTTTCCAGGGAGCACCGGCTCCAGCATCTTCATCTCAGAAAATGGCATCCCTGGCTGTGGTGGGGGGG
>NW_010337233.1:0-977 GCF_000700745.2 Antrostomus carolinensis | reverse complement strand
TTCCTTGATTTATTCAATTTATTTCACTTATTTCCTTCATTTTATTCAATTTCTTTTATTTCCTTGTTTTGATTCCATTTATTTCATTTATTTACTCCATTTTATTCACTTTATTTCCTTTATTTTATTCAATTTATTTCATTTTTTTCTTATTTTATTCAATTCATTTCACTTATTTCTTCAATTTTATTCCATTTTTTTTCATTTATTTCCTTGATTTTATTCCATTTATTCCATTTATTTCATTTATTTCTTATTTTATTAAATTTATTTTACTTATTTATTTATCTCATTTATTTCCCTGATTAAATAAATTTATTTCATTTATTGCCTCGATTTTATTCCATTTGTGTCACTTGTTTCCTCGCGTTTATCACAATTAATTTGTTTTCTTTATTGAATTCAATGTATTTTATTTATTTTCTCAATTTTTATTAAATTGATTTCACCGATTTCCTCAATTTCATTTAATTGCATTTATTTCCTCCATTTTATTCAATTAATTTTCCTAATTTCCCTGTTTTTCTTCCATTTATTTCCTTGATTTTATTCAAATTATTTCACTTCTTTCCTCCATTTTAATCAATTTAATTTATTTCTTTGATTTTATTCCATTTATTTCATTTTTTCTCATTTTATTAAATTTATTTCACTTATTTCTTAATTTTTATTCAATTTATTTCCTCGATTTTATTCAATTTATCTCATATTTTTCATTTTATTCAATTTATTTCATTTATTTCTTCATTTCTATTCCATTTCATTTATTTCCTCCATTTAATTCCATTTATTTCATTTATTTTTAATTTTATTCCATTTATTTCACTTATTTTTTCATTTTTAGTACATTTATTTCATTTATTTCCTCGATTTTATTCCATTTATTTCATTTTTTCTTGTTTTATTCAATTTCTTTCACTCATTTCTTCAATTTTATTATTTTTCCATTTATTTCCTCCATTTTATTCCATTTATTT
>NW_010337232.1:0-1220 GCF_000700745.2 Antrostomus carolinensis | reverse complement strand
AAACCAGTCTGGGATTCTGTGATTTATCGTGCTAACTTCCTGGGCTCCTACCTCACTCAGATATTTCCATGCAAGAGCCGGCACGTCTGTCAGGGAGCTGTGCTGCCTGCAGAGCAGGAACAGCCTAAAGCATCTTTGCACCGGAGAGATCAGTTTGCCAGGCAGGGCTGGATGGGAAGGTGGGCACCTTTGGGAATGGTGATGAAGCAACCAGAGAGGACAACGTGTGCAGGTGCCCTCGGTGCAGTCTGGGTGGCACCCACAGCTCCCAGCAGGTCTTCTCAAGAGAAATATTGGATTATATACAAGCGCAGACCTGGAAATGAGACTCAAAATAATCCTGTGCACAGCGCAGAGGATGCGCTGCAGTGGGCTTGGCTGTGACAGCAGACACCTGAGGTGTGATAAAGCACGAGCAGGGGACAGTCCCCACTGCTGGTTGTGGTCCTGGAGGGGGATGTGCAGAGCCTGAAATCTGTGACTTAGAATCACAGAATCCCAGACTGGTTTGGGTTGGAAGGGACCTGAAAGCTCATCCAGTCCCAACCCCCCTGCCATCAGCAGGGACACCTTCCACTAGACCAGGTTGCTCAAAGCCTCATCCAGCCTGGCCAAGAACACTTCCAGGGAGGAGCAGCCACAGCTTCTCTGGCCAACCTGGGACACTGTCTCACCACCCTCACAGTGAAGAACTTCTTTCTAATATCTCATCTAAACCTGGGAGAAGAGTGTGACTCTCGGTGCTTCGCTCCTATTTCTGTTCAGAGCCAGAAATCAAAGTCCAGAGCGGTGCTTCTTCAACCAGAATTATTTCAAGGCATTTGCTGTTGTTTTTGGGCGAATATTTAACTCGTGCCTGCGATGAGGAACGCCTGTGAGACTCTAAATATTTGCCTGAAGGAAGAAGTTGGAGGGAAGAACCTTCACTGCTGGGGGGAAGGCGGGGGGTGGATTTCAGGAACCGAGTTGAAATCCCTGTATTTGGAGGTGTGTAAACGGGCTGTGTCCCCTCCTGGCGCAGCCCTGGCAGGTTCTGAGGCTGCTCTGGCCGAGCCGCGGCGCGGGAGCGGCCGGGAGGAAATGTTTGTGTGCTGGAGCCGGCGGCAGCGCAGGGTGTGTCTGTTCACACAGCCCCAGAGCCGCGCTCCCGCTGCCAGCCGGGATTTAAGGGCCCAGGTTTGGAGCTGATCTCCAGCTGCGGCTGGTGTGGGCAGGCGGGC